>NC_142932.1:19014125-19016625 GCF_046866305.1 Octopus bimaculoides | reverse complement strand
ACCAGGCGCCCCATGATAAAGAAGATCTTCACCTACATAAATTGTCGTTGTTGTTATTATTATTATCATTATTAAATTTATTATTATTATTATTATTATCTATCTATTTATTTATTTATTACTATTATTATTTCAATAGCGTTGTGCTGGTTTTATCGTTGAACACATGCGAATCGACCACCTTTACGAAGAAGCTGGCGATTTCGAACCCTTTAATTTTGTGTGTGTATAATGATGAGAAATATTCAAGAATAGTAGCTTGAAATAAGAACATCAGAATTTGAAACTAATAGTTGTCCTGAAATTAATGACCGTAACAAATTCTTTTGAGTGTCATCGGCAACTGTATGTAGAATCTTGTTATATTCTATACGTATATACGACTGAGAATCAATGCTCCTCATGATAGTTAATCAGGGCCCCAGACAAAATTCTCTTTCCTTGCATCCATTTGTTACGTCTTTGTTGATGAATATGGTCTGTGGGCTCTAAAGTGTCTTCTGATGTGATTTCCTATCAGCGTTGATTCCTATATACTTCTTCAAGTTACAGACATTCACAGGCAATGGGTGTCCATGCTCGGACGTGTCACTACACTAGTCTTGTATATTTCAAATGCTTCAGAACTCTGACTACTGTCAAACGTATATAATTGCCTTAACTGTGAACGTAGTAGTGCTTTCTACTAGACCTATGATTTACTAAGGAATTACCAAGGATTACATCACTCTTATTGTCTGATATCGTATCAGGCGCCATCCCAGAATTCAGAAGTCCCTATGCTATTGCGAAATAATCGTTGACGTACGGTTGGTTTTATTCGTCCTTTTAACAGATATTGCTTTTGTTCAGATCGGTTTCTGACAAAACTCTTCAATTAGCAAGTCTAGTAGGGGAACTGACTGTCTGAACATACACTAGTGGTACCAGCCTATCTGACAAAATTCTCTATGGATATAAATTCTATATAGATGCATATAAAGATTGTGAATGCCAAAGTAAATTTAAGTTTTATTACTTTGAAACAGTTTTACCAAGGTCGAAATCTACAATATCTATTGATGATAATGAGTTTAAATATGCGTGTATTCCATGTAAGTAAGGTTAAGGTAGAACATGCCACCAAGATTTGGTTTCTCTTGAGGAATTGCCAATCCCAAAACATAAGATTCTTCTTTCTCTCACCAGCAACGATCGCATTGAAAGTCATGAACTTCAATGTACAAAGTTTGCTAACGCAAACCAATATGCACATAATCCATCATTTTTTTTTATAGATAATTATCATTAATTTCGTGAAGTTTCACTATGAAGAACTCAAATGCTATAAATAATCAATACATAAATTCGCCGTTACTCACTTCCAAAAATGCGTGCTCATCACCTTTTTCATCACCAATATAAATTATTAACTATCTACAAATATCGAGCTTAGTGATACTGAAAAGCGATTAGTTAATGATTTCATAGTAAAATGTGCTAAAGCTGCTTTAAGAAGAGCTCAATTACCTGAACGGAAAATATTCATGTTTAGACACTAAAATCAGATAATTAGACTACAACCCAGTACATAAAATATTTAGAGGTAGATGAAACAGATATGAGACAGGTAACAGGAATATAGGTATCATAATTAAAAACATGTTCTAGAGAAGACTAAGGTTGTTATGATATTAAGACTAAACCGAATGCCCGAAATGCAATTATACATCGGCTCCTCCAAACACGACAATATTAATTAGTACGATAAATTAGAAATGAAGCAAAGTGATGAGAAGACTAAAAGATTAAGTGACTCCTTAAGATTATGCAGATAGGGGATACTTAATACGTGAAACACAGATAGAGAAATATATAGAATTGGTTAAATAATTTTCAGATGCAAAGAAAATTAAACTGATTAGAATAAGACAAAATACCTAGTACTCTATTTTGTATTTTGTCCCCTCTGTGTCCAGCCCTGTGTGGCTAATAAAAAAACATATGTGTGTGTTTGTTTGTTTGTGTGTGTGTGTTTCTGTGTATTTTGTGTGTGTGTATGTGTAAGCATATATACACGTATGTATGTGATTGTATACATACATACAAACATATATATATACATATATACATGCATACATACATATATATATACATATATATATATATATATAATAGAAAACAAAAATTAATTACAGCTAAAGCGAAAATGTAATATCTAATTAACATCAAACAACACTGAGACTCACCTGGAAAGGAGAAATTTTCCATTTTCAGTATCCTGACAAAGTGGATACACAAAAACGCTAACTTATATGAAAGATTATAAGAGATAAGAAGAAAAACTCTTGAACGAATAATATACGAAAATACTGTCGATTTTTTTGCTGTCTAATCACACAAATGTGCTATAAATAAATCATTTTGCGAACAAAACTGACATAAAATACTGACTATGATAAATAGATCTCACTATTTGTTTCTGACTAGTTTCTACGAAGACAAAATATATCTGTTATAG
>NC_142932.1:18984125-19009125 GCF_046866305.1 Octopus bimaculoides | reverse complement strand
CCGCTGTGTCTTACAAAATGTAATACCAGTCAAATACCGGAGTCTATTGAGTCGACACCAGTACTTGATTGATATTACAGAATTCACTTTCAATAGCGTTGTTTCATACCATCGTTAGAACGATGGAAAAACTGATTGCTGTATGTAGCTACGCGTCCTTATTTCTGCGTTCGTATATTTTTAAGGTTACTTATTTATTTAATTTATCAGGTATCAATACAATACATATGTATATTAAATTGGGATATAATTAACTATCCCCTCTATAAAGAATTTGCCATAAACATTTTGCAATTCCGGACCAATTCTGTATTTTCTGGCTTTCTAGAGACAGTCCTAATATATACATAAAATATAAAATAAATCATAAAAAGTAAAGACCTAAATTGCATTTAACTGATTCAAATTAATACATTTCCAAAGCAGAGTTTGTTTGATATTTATCAATCCACATAACATTCTTAAAATATATCATACTGTGTACCATATATACTGGATAAAGTTTTTTGGAAGGGCATTAAACAAAGAAAAACAGTATTTATTTAACAGACATACAAGGAAAATAATGCACCACTAAAGTAGAGTACGTTTAATCCTTGTCAATTCTGTTAAAAGGTAAATAACAAAAGTATTTATAGCATATATCATGTTATTGTACATTATTCCCGAGTTTCAGGCAACCGGATAAGTGGTCCGGTACTCTATATATGAAGGAATTACAGAAAATTATACCCTGTAAAATCTCGCGTTGAAATTCTAATAATTATCAGTCATTGTTAGACGATAAGCTGAAAGAATCGTTTGTGCTAGGACAAAATGCTTGGTGGTATTTTTTTTCCAGTCCAGTACGTTCTGAGTTCAAATTCCTCCGATGTCAACTTTGTCATCCATGCGTACGCTTTTGATATAATAACGTCAGGTATTGGGGTGGATATAATCAACTTGCCCCCTCTCCTCAAAATTGGTGGCTTTGTGCGAAAACTTTGAAAGACTTATCATTATTCAGTATAATGAATGTCAGAATTACAGTTAAGTACAGTAATTAATTCTCAGTTGAAATCTGATTGGTGTGATTTTAAATTTCATCCTTCCATTATTGATACAGAAAAATATTTTTCAATTAATTAATCAAATCAATGTAATTGATTTTATTGATTCCAATTAATAGCAACCAATGTAAAAATAAAACAATTATTTTCGCTGTTTCTTTGCAGAGATGCCTTGCTCCATGATGCCAATGCTGGAATTGGACAACAGGACCCAGATTCCCCAGAGTATGGCAATGGCCAGGTATTTGGCCAGGGAATTCGGTAAGAATAATTCCATGTTGCATGCAGATTTTAAAAGCTAAAGTCAATCGTTTAGAAATATATATATGATCTATTACACTCATATACACCTACAATTTTCGTATGTATATCCACAGATTTGTATATACTTACCGCTATCTCCTAGAAGTACGTCATCATCAAAAATATACAAAGCCCAGTATACCCATAATAGCTACCCGTCTGATAAGGGTACACCCGGCACATGCATCACAACCATATGTGCGCCACATGGTGATCTCATATCAAGATAAACAGCACATGACCTTACAGGTGGGGCCCAGTTAGAATTTTCTTCGGGTCGAGTAGCCTATCCTGCTCAAAAGGTCCCTGAATAAGGGTTGTTTCAGGATGTTGAATGAAACACCCATGTTTCCAGGGGTGAATTATTCCAAACCCCAAAGAATTCCTCTCAACACATGGCTATGATGCTCCCGCACTACTTCTGCTCATGATCAGAGATGCACATATCGTCAGCCACCAAGGGACATGCTCAACTGGTTAAGGTCAAACAATTGACAAGCAAATCTGTGGTATTAAGCAGAATATTTGCTGTAGCCCATCTTTTATACCAAAACAAAACAGTACACGATAACACTTCCAATCAATTAAGATCTGAAGCCATGAGAGCCACTGCCTGGTACTGCTTCAATTATTATTATCATTATCATTATCATTATTATTATTATTATTATTATTATTATTATTATTATTATTAAAGAAACAATAAATTATTATTATTAAAGAAACAATAATTCGACATCTCGTGGTGTCTTCCACAAATTCAAAATAAACATCTAAATCTACTTCATTTTGGTAATATTTAAAGGATTGATGTTACTCCTCCAGAAAGTAAAAAAAACAATAAGAAGAATCGCACTTTTCTTATTGTTTCTTTACTTTCTGGATGAGTAACATCAATCCTTTAAATATTATTATTATTATTATTATTATTATTATTATTATTATTATTATTTTATGTTTGACTTTTGTTTTGCATTTGTACAAGTTGGATCCAAGTCTCACCCAGAGACCTCAAGAGACAAGTTAGATGTTCATGTAGGTGTTATGCCTAGGGTACCATATATTTGGATTTGTACATACCATATTATTATTATTATTATTATTATTATTATTATTATTATTATTATTATTATTATTATTATTATTATTATTATTATTATAAACGCTGGCAGAACCGTCAGTACGTTGGGCAACATGCATTGTAACATTTCTTTTAATGCTACATTCGCCGTTCGAAAAGCCAGTGAGGTCGATTTTACGTTTTATCCTTTCAAAGTCGATAAAAGAAAAATCATTTTAGCACTGGGGATGACATAAACAAGACACTTTTCCCGCCCCCATAAAATTTCAGGTACTCTGCCTATTTTATAAAAGGTTATTTTTTATTATCACCATATTTCTATAGGTTTCCATGGCAGAAACAATATGGAGATGGCCAGAGTTGACTTCATCTCAGACTGCTTCTATGATATCTTGGACGACTACATGAGAATGTACCAAGATGGTAACTACAGAATGATGGTAAGCATTGAATACTTTTAGAATTGTCATTCTAAGATATAGAGTCACGATGTCTAAAAATGTAGTGATAATAATGTGTTAGTTTATTGGCTAAATAGTCAACAGATTGTAGCTAAACGTGAACATACATACGCACATACGCGCGCACACACACAGTAATATATATACATACACACACACACACATATATATATATATATATATATATATATATATGTGTGTGTGTGTGTGTGTGTATATATACAGGAAAGACATACATACACACATATATATACACACATATATATATATATATGCATATACATGCTTGTGCATACAAGTTCATATATTAATACACTCAGACAGACATATATGTGTATGTATATACACATAGCTCTTGATTCTAAGCAGCGGAAACACTACATAATGCACGAATGATCAGTTAGATATTGGTTCATCTCATGAGAGACTTGCAACGGAGATAAAATTTCTAAAAGTGGATCTGTTTTACTGACTATAAGAAATACATATTAATTACGAATAAAAAAAGGGAACAGATGGTCATTTAGTGTGCAATGTGTAGGGTTGCTAACCAGACATTCCAGAAGAAATTCTGTTTTACTGGCTTTCGGTAAAAAAGCAGAAAAATAATAAACTATAGGCTTATTCATGTAGGTTGTGTAGAGTTGAAAACCCGACTCTCCAAATGGGATTCTATATTTCTGAAGAGCAGAAATACATCCCAATTATCAATAATTGACAGTAAAATATTGGTGTAGAAAATGGAGATTTGGTGTCGGCTCTGTAGCGTTGAAAACAAGACTTTCCAAAATTGCTTTTGTTTTTTTTTCCTTTATCTTTTCCTTTATTTTTGTTGACCACTATAAACACATCTTTGTTATTAATAGCAGTAATCTTTTAAAAAAATCAGTGTTACTTTATATGGCCTGTGTAGGGTTTCAATTAAACATTCCAGCAATGTATGCATGTTGTTGCTGTCGAGCGATATAAAACAAACGATCAGCAATGAACTATTTGTTTTCAATAGTTATTTGTGTATCTTGCTCAATTATTAAATTGATAAATTATGCGCAATGTC
Source organism: Octopus bimaculoides (assembly GCF_046866305.1). Lineage (NCBI taxonomy): Eukaryota > Metazoa > Mollusca > Cephalopoda > Octopoda > Octopodidae > Octopus > Octopus bimaculoides. Next base: position 19,005,174 of record NC_142932.1, on the reverse strand, counting down.
AGTCACGACATTTCATGTTAACTTGCATTTTATCTTCGTAATTAATCTAAATTTGGACTCATCAAATTTTCATCTTGTGTACAGTATTTTGGTAGCTTATAATTAGAGATTCGCTGCATTATAATTATATATCACTAATTTATTATTTAATTAACTAATTAATTCAACTTATATATATATATATACATATACACATATAAACATTCAGGCAAAGTATCTTGATGTAAAATACAACTGAAATAAGATATTTGTATTTTCTAACTGACAACGGAAATTATTATATTCAATTTTTTATCAGTGTTTACGGAAATATTTCAAATCAACACTGAAACATCAAACAATGCCCAAAACTTGCACCGGAATTATCAAAAGCGTTTTTGTTGATTTTGAGAAAATGCTTTTGCTATTGTAACCAGAATAAGCACGAAACTTCTTAGCTGCACTTACTCAATGAAGAATTTATTTTCTTTAGGAATAATCGAAACTTACATAAACACTGACTTTACTCGAATAACCACGTCGCTGTATACATACATATGTACATACATACATACATACATACATACATACATACATACATACATACATACATACACGGTGGTGCACCAGCATGACCGCAGCCACTTGGCTGAAACACATAAATAAATAAATATACACACACACATATATATATATATATATATATATATATATACATATGCATCATATATATATATATATATATATATATATATATATATATATATATATATAGAGAGAGAGAGAGAGAGAGAGAGAGAGAGAAAGAAAGAAGAAAGAGAGACAGAGAAAAAGAAAAGGGAGAGAGAGAGGGAAAGAGAATTTATCAGTGCAGCAGAATGGTGTTGTTCTAAAGTGTGAAATCCCTTCAAAGACATGTTTTAAAATACGATATACTTCAGTATGTATGTATGTAAGTATGTATGAATGTATGTATGTAAGTGACTGTATATTTTAAACGGAATTGTATATTGAAATATTTGAGAGCATCGACCCAAAATAGATTTTATTGTGCGTTGTAAGATTAGATGCAACTACCCTTTCATGTTTCTTATGCCAAAAGACCAGTTTAATCAGTTGATATGATATTAAATTTAAACTTCCTCTATGAGGAAATATTCCATCATTAATTAGCACACTTTTACCATGCAACCATATTTCACACTACTATTTGAAATTACAGGTTTATTAAAGACGTACAGCCTGAGAGTGTTGCGTGTTGCCATATCTTTCGAACGACAAAATAAATAAATACATAAAAGATTTAAATATTTCTTATCAGAAATGTATAATTTACAAGACTGCCTCCAGAAATTCAAATATCAGAGCCCCTTGCGGAAGGCAATACCTATTTCGTGAATCACTGGCTTCAGATTGTAAGACTAGTGGTTTTGATTAATACTTATAAAGAAATTCACAAAGCACAACTTACAATCTAATCAAGATCACCTCACATGTATATATATATATATATATATATATATATATATATATATATATATATATATATATATATATATATATATATATATATATATATATATACCAGCATATATTTATATATAAAATGACTAAATGAATAGATATTTGAAAATATTTATATAGATATTCTTATTAATTATTATCATTAGTAAAATGAATAACAACAATAATATATGTAGCCAACAAGCAAAAGCCAATAAATGGCAAATCCTAAATTTTATAATTAATTTAAAATCATAATAAGACACACGTGGTACAAGCATTCTTGTGAAAATCAGATTCGAAAAATTCTTCTAGAAAACCACTAATCACTGGAAAAATAACAAGTACAACAGGAACAGTGCTACGAGTAAAGAAATTAACTTAGCATCTCGGCAGAAAGCCGTAGAATGAGGAAATAGATATTTCTGGATCAACTGATTTCAAATTTTGAAAGCTTATCTCCCTTAATTCTCATCAGCAGGTCTCACTATCTACCTCATTAATCGGTATATTCTTACTACCTCTGAAGATATTTATCTTATAATGATTTTAATTTTATAAATTAATTATTTAAAGAATACTGAATCAAAACAGCTGCGCGAGACGTTGTCATATTTCACAATTAATAAATAATTTTATTAATTACCTCTAAATTTTCTCCTTATCCGTTACACACACACACACACACACTGACACACATATATATATATATGTGTGTGTGTGTGTGTATATATATGTATATATATATATATATATATATATATATATATATATATATAATACAAAGAATATATATGCATGTATACACACATATATGTACATACTTACATCTACATGTGTATATATATGCATATCAGGGTACAGGACAATGAACTACAGACAACAGAACGAACAGACAACAGAACGAACAGACAACAGAACGAACACATAGGAAAACGGAAAGCCACTTGGAATATTCCTTCATCAGCTGCCTCTGTTCTAACCCGATATATATATTTTTGTATGTGTGTATGTATATATATGTATATATAACATATACATGCATGTATATATGTATGTATATATATATATATGCATATATATATATATATATATATATATATATATATATATATATATATATATATATATATATATATATATATATATATATATATATATATATATATATATATATATATATATATATATATATATATATATATTAGAAAACATAATAAGGTACTCAGAGATCTGGATGGTTGTACATTTATAGATTTTATTAATATGTCACATGTTTTTATAAATCATATATTAGCCCTTGCATCTACTCTAACAGATTCTTCAGATTTGTATATATATATATATATATATATTTATATATATATATATATATATGCAGAAACACATGGTGTCCGTATATATTTATAACCTTGTCTCATTGAAATATTTGAAGATATGTCAAGTGAGCGATCACGTGTTTTTACGGCTTTTTCTATAAGCTTTGAATATGTTTGTATGTGTGTATGTATGTGTGAGTGTATGTGTGTATATGTGTGTGCATATATGTGTGAGGGTGTTGAGTTCGCTCACGTGCTCATAAGTATGTGTATGTACACTGTGTAATTCCATATTTCGCCCGAAATTCTTGACCCTTGTGTCAGTAAAGTAGCTTCGCGTTTTCCATACACTACAAGTATTATTATAAATATAAATACTATTATAAATATTCTGTATATTTTTATCCTTTATATGAACAATCATAGTAATGCATATATGTATGTATGTGTGTGTATCACATCATTTCTATATTATTTTCTGTTTCAGTTTCAGAGATCAAGAGACATGAATACCTCAGTAAGTACGCTAATATTCTACTTTGTACACCAGCCCTTCGTTTGCAGGAAGAGACTCGCATGATTTGGTTCGTCAGTAATATCAGTTTGAAATTATGAAACAAAGGAACAGGTTCGAGGGAGGGACATGCCGAATCGAGTACCTAACTGGTACCTATTTTGTCAACCCCGAAGGGGTGAGAGGTGAAATGGACCTCCGCGTAATTTGAACTCCAAACGTACGGACGGTCAAATGCCACTAAGGATTTTTCCCGGCGTGCTAAAATTTCCACTAGCTTTCCGCCTTGCTCGTCACTAATATTGATACGAATTGTTCTGGAATAATTCACATTTAAGTGCGTACTATTCTGAACTGCATTCAGCCGATACAATTCCAACTACTTCTACGGCTGATTTGCTTGTACGGCTGATAACTCACTTATCTACTAATAAATATATATATATTAAAGTTTTTTTTATGTTCAGTTATTATAAAAACAATTTTACATTAATTTGAAGGGTTACTCTATACTTTCCTAGAGTAGAAATTTATTTCTAAGCAAATATATCATTAGCAATGACTTAGAATTTTCAGCCAGTTAACCTTTCATCGAACAGCAGTCCAACAATGGCTTATCTAGCCGAAACTTTGAAGTCTCTGTCAACAATATTCTTTTTAAAGATCATATGTATATACCTCCTTTGGTAGTTATATATACTTACCAAGTAGTTGTATATTTCCTATATATTTTTTCTTATTGGTTAATTTCTGTTGTTTATTTTAAATATATAGTTACATCATAATATATATGTCAATCCCTTGAAGAGTTCATAACTGGTTAATCGTTCCAGTATTTACTGTAACCTAATTGAATATAATGTCCTTTAGAAATTATGTTTGACATAATATAACCTCATGGTTAACTGAGTACCAAGTGGTTGGGAAAACAAAAACTCTTGCAGATAATGAGTGCATGAAAGCTAAGGGTCTGTTTTGTCATTCGCCTCATATATTTAGCTACCTTTTTGCTAAGTGGATTTCAGTATTTAATATCTCTGTCTCCTTTCCTTAAAATCTTTCTATTTAGGCAAGAGAAGAAGAAAATTTGGGGTAGAGGTATAAGTTTGGTTCTCGAAACTACGCTTATGTGACAGAAATACGAAATATATTGAGAGAAGCATGACGCACATTGTGTCCTGTGTTTTATTTACCTCTTTAGATGTAAGCACATATAAAATAAGCGTGCACAGAAAGTGTTGAATATTAACGCTAGTGCTTTATCATATAAGAGGACTGAAAATTTTAATCAAGATCTCACTTTGCTTAATTGTCTATCAGATATAGGCAATAACATATTACTTGCGAATTATACCGTTCATAGCTACGGTAATATTTATGAAGGGTGCTGAAGTCTTCCTGCTTTTATGGGTGTCGAGAAAGGCCAAGTTGCAGGCCCAAACTTCGAAGTTCATTAACAGGGCTAAGAAAAACTTAAGGACCGATACAATAGATGCATGAATCTGAGAGAGTATTATGTTGAATAATATCATAATTGACAGATCCTCCTGTATTTTCTTATACCCAATTACAGGAACTTTTCAGCACATCTTCGTATATTACATAAATCATTTTGACTAAACCCAGTGTTTTGTATGCATTAATAAGATTATATATAGATATTTCATCCATAATAATTATATCTAATTCTGATAGTTTCCTTCACACATTACCTATTACAACATGTGGATGAGAAAATAAATCGATATACCGGATAGACAAAGTAATCCACTTGAACATTTCTTTCTTTCGATTTGTCTCGTTTCTTTCTTTCATTTCATTTCTTTCTTCCTTTCTCTCATTTCGTTTCCTACCTTCCTTTCTTAATTTCTTTCATTTCATTTCTTTTCTTCCTTTCCATTCTTAATTTCGTTCGTTCGTTCGTTCGTTCCTTCGTTCATTCCTTCCTTCCTCCCGCCCTATTTCTTTTTACTTTTCTTTCTTTCTTATTTTCTTTCTTTCTTTCTTATTTTCTTTCTGATTTTCTTATTTTCTTATAGTCTGAACAACGAATGAGATACAGGGAGACCTGCCGCAGAATTCTTCCCTTCATGGAAAGGACATTGGATATGCACAATGGCGGCAGCCAATTCTTCTTGGGAGATCAGGTAAGTAAAAATTAGTTTAGAAATATTTTTCCCGGGCAAAACCAAGGCAGCATATCTATCTAATATGTATACACATTTAGTAGGATACGCAGATGGCTATTTAAATTTAATGTTATTTCAATTACGTTCAACGAATTTTTTACAACTCGGGAAGCATTCAAGAAAACCAGTGGGTGTATTATTAACTGATTTTCATAGCTACACATTATTCACACACACACACACACATACACACACACATACACACACACACACACACACACACACACACACACACACACACACACACACACACACACACACACACATATATATATATACACACAAAAATTAAAAAAATAGAATAGTGTGGAGAAATATGTACAGTGATGAGTATGTAATCGTCAATTAAAATATGTATAGAGATCAAAGTTACTTATGAGTGCACATTTAGACATGTTCTGTGTTTTTCAATGAATAAATTTTCTTTATTTAAACCTTCTTGTATAAAAATTGTATCTTTGCACTGGTAGAAATGTAAACTGTCAAATTTGGTTTGACGTTACTTATATATGTATATATATATATATATATATATATATATATATATATACTCACTTTACTTACATATATATAGATAGATATGTATTTTTGTATCGCACTTTTTCAGATGACCATGGCTGATATGATGTGCTACTGCGCTCTTGAAAACCCATTGATGGATGAACCATCCATGCTCACCAGCTACCCCAAACTGATGGCACTGAGGAACCGTGTTATGAATCACTCTAAGATGTCCAACTACCTGAAGAGACGCTGCCGTACCGACTTCTAAGTTGAAGGCGCTCTGTCTGGACCCTAAACACAACTATATCAAAGAATGGAAATGAAGATTTTCGATATTCTTAAGACTGACGCCAACTGCACAGATACCCATACATAAATATATATATACAAATATGTGTATGTTTTCATATACTTTATATAGATATATAAAACAGTATTGGAAAGTATATTACAAAAAAATCTAAACGTTTGAACTTTATTTAAAATAAAGAAACATTCAGAAAATAGTAATAATGAATTTATCAGTTTGCGTTTTATTTTGATGCTGAAAATAAAATCCATTGCATAACTCAACTGTTTATTTTATCTTATTTTTATATTAAAATTTTATTTTTATTTAACATAATTCTTTGAAATGTTAGTATCACAGCGGAATTTATAAGAGAGGAAAAGGGGAAGAAACTGCCCTTTACATGGGCAAGAAGAGACCTCTGGTCATTTTTACTGTAAGTCTTGCTATTATGCCATGTAAAGTATGTTTGGGGACACCAGAAGAAACATTCGCAATTATGTTTCAACATTATATTTAATGCCGTATTTGACGGTCTCTGATAGTTTCGGAGAGACATCATTCTGGAAATTGGCACTCTTGATACAGAGTTCCTCAAGAGTAAAATAGATCCACGAAATACCGATTGATCAGTATATATCGGATTTTGAGACCAGTGTTTTAAATATACTACTTATCGTAACAAGTGTTCTTACCGATATTCGAACAACTAACCTTTCCATTCACTCGCCGTGCATCTTGGATCGTTTTTCTATTGTTTCAATTATTACAGTTCTTAAGCTGGGGACCTGGCAAAATTGTTAACCCATCAGACAAAATGCTTAACGATATTTCTACCAGATCTTTATGTTCTGACTTCAAATTCCGACAAGACCAACGTTGCTTTTTATCCTTCAGTGTTGATAAATTGGTACCAGTTGAACCTTGTGCCGAAATTTGAATTCAAATATCACCGATATTCATCTAAGCTGGAGACAGGAAATCTAGTCCTAGGCCACCGTGTTTTTTTTCTATTTTTTGCTTATATCGTTAAATCCTCAGCGTAACTTCATACTAGCTGGCATATAATCAACTTGAATTCAATCGACAGCTTTGCTCTTCGTTCGACACACCAACCGAATAATTCGACTGAAGATGCAAAATTTTCCTATCTTTCTATCATCACTTTAGCGCGAGAACTAAGTTATATTTCCAACTAAGTACACTAATTACTACTACATATAGCCAGTAACCAACCAACAAACTACCTTTCCAGAATTGTTCTTTCATGTGTCTCTTATAATTAGATTGCATACCCACATCGTTTTCCTGTACACTTGATATATATCATGTCTCATCGTTTGATGAAAAACAGACGGATGTTGGCACGGCATCAAATCCCGATAAACATACAATGTTTTAGAAACTAGTGACACAAGATATTGTTCTTAAATATACTCATACTCTGTGATATAATTATGGAGGACGGAAATGCACACATACACACGTATACGCACATTTATTTCAACGAGCTTAATGATCTATAAGTCAAAGTATGATGAGCAGTTTACATTACACTTTCAGTTTACAGCTGCTAACATAAGAGAAGTATTCTCATGCCGATATGTTTGTTTACATGTAGATGCTAAATACCATCGTAAGAATGAATTATTAAGGCAGAGTAACTAGCATGGTGTCAGCAACATGGGATCCCTCAATGTTTCCTTATTTAGTTTAGGAAACCACTGTGATACATATGCCCTTCTACAATATGTCTCATTTGAATAGGAGAAGTTGAATCACATTAACAGATGATGGCGTGGTGCGTATTTCGAATCCTAGAAGCGTAATCTACAAAAAGCACTCTATTGGGAAAAATCTCTAATACTACGCTGAAATGTGACAATACAAGAACAACCACAACATTAAGAACAATTTCACCAACATAAATTTATGTCGGGTACTTCAAAGCTCCCCAGGGATTGTGGAAGGAAACCATTGTAAACATGTGACCCATCCAAAATATCTAAGATGCTTACTGTCACCATCCCTGTCAAGTTTTTCATTTGTAAGTGTAATGCCACAGCTCAGGCAAACGTTGCAGTCTATCATTCTTGTAGAAAATCACGCACCGGTTGAAAGTGGATCGTACTTAAACTAAACAGCGAAACCCTTTCATGCGTACCGTACGAACTATGAAGTATCCCTTCATGCTATGCAAAAGCAAAGGGGATCAATTTTTGTGAATCATTCTTTCTTAGACTTCTCAAGCATGACTCTTTTACGAAAAATTCGTAACAGGAAAATCTCTATATTTTCTCCCTACTTCTCATCTATCTCCAAATTTTCGACATTGGCAAATGTCCTCTAAAACTGACCCTCTCTCAACGAAAACATTTAGGCTCACAACTATGTGCACATACATACCAAATGTGCAATAGGCCGGGTGCTTCAAGCCACTAAGACAACAGTCCTAGCAATCTCATTCACTCCTGTTCCGCTGCAGAAACGTTCCTTCGGATTTGCCCGAATAACAGAATGGGAGCTACTAACAACTGATTTGACCAGCAACTTATATTTATCTCCAACTTTAATGACCATTAAAATAGTTTTCTTTAAAGCCAGATCTACGGGATTTCTCAAAGATTACTATAATATGTCACGCCTAGTGTGTTTCGATCTCAAGAAATTTGGCGGAAGCAGTTTTGTTCTCAATATGAACAAAGCTTGTGAAAACTGCTCGCATACAGGATTTAATCACTCTTTTTCTTCTTGGACTAGTAGTTTCCTGTCACTATATCAGGGTGTACTAATGAAAATCTTTCTGACGCATGATATTTCAAATTTCGCTTTGCTGTTCTCGGTGGATGTTTTTTCATTCATACTCTTCCAAATATACACCAACGACCTATTTGACGTCATTTCCTACATCAGTCACCCCTGGACTTCTAGATGGATGATTCCAGCTTTCATACTCCAGTAATCATTTGCCTCCTTGTTTCATCCATATATGACCTTGATATCTCACTAAAATCTACATTTATCCTTAAAATTCACTCCATAATTGCCCACGGGCAATATGGCGTAGTGGTTAAGAGCGCTGGCTATTAACCCCAAGATTCCGAGTTCGATTCCAGGCAGTGACCTTAATAATAATAATAATAATAATAATAACAATAACAACAACACCAACAACAACATCAAAAAATACCTTAGGAATGAGAACCCAGGTTTAAAATTTCCTCAAGACACCTGATGAAGGCTGGAGGGTATATCAGCCGAAACGTTGTGTTAACAACAAACAAGATGCTGACAAATATCCGTCAAATATCCACACGAAGTACTGTGCCTACATCTAGGCTAGTGCTGCTACTACACAGTAAGATTTTCTGAAAATCTTGTAAAGAAAGGTCACCCAACTGGTTGGCATGAAATGACTCGCAAAAACATTGTTGGCTAACAGACGTGTTGGACACATTCTCTACTACTGCTTTCACCACACCTATATTAGATTCTGTTCTTCAGAGCATTTTAATCACACACTCTACATAGCATCTCCTCTTCTCTAATCCAAAACGTCCCAATAATCATAATACACAATTTTAACTGTAGAACTTCTGCCACCAAGAATTTCTTCCTATAATATGGTCTTTCTGCAACCGTTAGTTTACATCTTTTTAAGCGGTACCAATTTTACGATCACGGCATCAATACCAACACTGTATCGCTGTATCTCCGAAAATCATCACGCCAAACTAACAATTAAATATAACGATACTAACACTTTAAAGGTAACAATTAAACAAGATTATTCTGCGGTTTGTTATTTGTACTGAAATTTTATTTAAGTCTCAGCTACTAATACCTCATCTGAACGCTCAACATTAAGAACGAAGAATCACTTATTGCAATCAATGATTAGATTAAAGATATGAAAAAGGGTTGTTTAGCATAGAATCTCTGTGTATTGATACTGAAACAGCAAATTTATTCATGAATAAACAAGAACTAAATAATGAATCATACTTACACGCGTGCGTACCGAAAAGAATCAATTTTATGAAAGAACGATATCGGTAAAGTTTATTCGTTGATTTCGGAGGTAAGAAGTCTCCAGACTAAGTTAAGTCATTTGTTCACCGTTTCAAACATCCAAGAACAGATAAGAGACTCCTAAAAGCTACACTTCCAGTCATCGCGGAGAGCAAATAATATTTTCTATTATAGGCACAAGGGGACAAGTCGATCACATAGGACCCAGTGTCTCACTAGTGCTTAAAATATCGACCCCAGAAAGGATGAACGATAGAGTCGACCTAGGCGGAATTTGAACTCAGAACGTAGCGGCAAACGAAATAACACTAAGCATTTTGTCCGTCGTGCCAACGATTCAGTCAGCTCGTCGCAAAGGATGAAAGCAAAGTCGACCTCGGAGGAATTTGAACTGAGAACGTAAAGACAGACGAAATACTGTTAAGGATTTCACCCGGCTTGCTAGCGTTCTTATATCTTTACTGCCCACAAGAGGCTGCACACAGATGGCACAAACAAAGACAGACAAACGGATTAAGTCAATTAAATCACTGGTACTTATTCAATCGTTCCCAAAAGGATGAAAGGCAAAGTCGACGGAATTTGAACTTAGAACGTCGTGGCAGACGAAATATCACTAAGCATTTCACCCGGCGTGCTAGCGTTTCTACCAGCTCGCCGCCTTAGAAAGCGTTTATATTTAGGACTGATGTTTGGCCAACACAAAATTGTATGCATATGTTACATACGTACGTTACAAGACAATCATTGGAACAATGGGATGTATAGTTGGAGTATTAATCGTATTGCAATATCAAAATACTCACATGCCATGTCCAGTAGAGAAATCTAATGTTGTCTATCTGTACGTCTATTCGGTTAGATCCAACTTTATATTACATAATAATATAATAAATATGTATACACATTAAAATATTTGCAGAATCCAGACAATGTTCTTGTCAAACATAGACACATCAATATAGTCTCAGTAAGATTAAAATAATTATACGAAAGTCAAGTATGGGCTTCTGTCTAAATATAATTAATAATACAGAGTTGTCATGTATATACCACAGAACTAAGCAAATGTTGTAAACGTTTTGTGTCACAAGTGTGGAACACAACAAAAGAAAAATATGTACTAGAAATATATAAATGAAAAGAACAATAATAGAAAACTGCTTGTTTCGTTTTATAGGATGACATATAAAAGCTTATATGCATATTGGTTTCTAATCTTGACACTAGTCCAGCAACTTTGTTGGAAAGGGGTAAGTCGATTAAATCGACTCCAGCGCTCGACTACCACATATTCTATCAACCCCGAAAAGACGAAAGGCAAAGTCGACCTCGGCAGAATTTGATCTGAGAGCGTAATGTCGGACTAAATGCTGCTATGAATTTTGCCCGGCGTGCTAACGACTCCGCTAGCTCTCTGCCCCATAAGTTTATATACATATTATTTGTACATAATTAAGTAGATGCGCACAAAACACACTTAAATACAAGCACACACACACACACACACACACACACACACCCACCCACACACACACGCACACACACACACACACACACACACACATTTCCTGGCTTTGAGTAAAAAAATATATATAGGATGATTAGTTAATTATAAATTTATTCAGTACCTTCCCCTCTCAAGTTCACATATTCATTGCAGTGGTCCTCCAGTTTTTCTAACCCTTTCAAAAGAACTACGAAGTTTGGGCCTCCAACCAGGCCTTTCGTGAAACCCTCAATGCCAGGAAGTTTTCAGCAACCCTTCGTGTATGTATGCATATATATATATATATATATGTGTGTGTGTGTGTGTGTGTGTGTGTGTGTGTGTGTGTGTGTGTGTGTGCGTGTGTGTGTGTGTGTGAGTGTAGTAGTTGAAACACCCTTCGCCTTTCGACCCCTGGGTAAAAAATATTTATACTAAACAGCGAAGCTATGCGATCGATCTAATCGAAGACATACACCTCTATAATGTTTGGCTGGCGCTTTACAACACAATGGATCCATTACACTTATTTAAGAGCTAAAGGTGTGATGGTGGGGTTGGCAGAGTCACAGACATTCAGCAGAAACAATTTTTTGTGAGTTATTTACACATTTGAAAACGTATTTAAATGGAATATTTCTTATTGCCTAACAAGTTTTGATATATTATATATTTTTAAAACTTATAACTATTTTATTGATTTGATTGTGAAATATATTTGTCTATTGCACAAGGATATATTGAAAGAAAATTGCGTATTTTGTGTTGTTGAAGTAATGTAAATTCACATCGAAATAAAAACAAAAAACCTAAAAGAAAAGAAAATAAGTTAAAAGTCCATCACAAATACATACCAAATAAGCTAATTATGAAACGGTTCTTCGTCTCCATAACGCTTGTAATTCTGTGCGCCCACCCCTTGCTTGTTTATTTCCGCTCCACAAATTTAAATTCCATATAAATACATAAATTTAAATGACATATATATATGTACATATATATATATATATATATATATATATAAACAAATAGTAAATGAGTATATGCATATATACGTACAGGTATGTGCATACCGACATCCACCTGTATGTATAGGTGCATATCTGGGTACAGGACATTGCAAACAAAACGTAGACGAGAAAACACACACGCCACATAGAGAACATTCTTCTTCATCAGCTACCCCCGTTTTAACACCGGCGTTTCGAAGAGCTGGGCAGGACGCATCGTTAAAACGGCTCTTCCCATGGACCGCAAATTAAATTTGTATACACAAATTAAACCTTGCCATGGAGGAATGTAGTGGCGGACAAAAAACAAGACAGGAAAACAAACAGAAAAGGCTATACGGCCAGACGAGAAAAAATATGTGTGTATGAACGCTGTGAGGCACGAACTTAAAAGTAGGGACGAAGTAGTTCGCGTGTTTGCTCGGCGATAGCCAAGGAAGAAAAGGATTATTGACCGGAAGCATGTGACCATGCCGGTGTAAGGGGAAGAGAGAGAGTGGTAGAGGGAGAAACTATCCCTATATATATATATATATATATATATATATATATATATATAGGGATAGTGTGTGTGTGTGTGTGTGTGTAAGAAACAAAGAGAGAGTGTATGTAAGAAAGAGGGAGTGTGTGTGTGTAGGAAAGAGAGAGAGAGAGACAGATAGAGACAGAGAGAGAATATAACTTGCATCACTCCATTATCTACAATTATTAGATACGGCAGGAACATTAATGTGTTGATGACTTTGCAAAATATTCTTTTCTACTCAAGGCACAAGGCCCGACATTTTTGGGGAGGGGGCCAGTCGATTGGATCGGCGCCAGTACGCAACTAGTACTTAATTTATCAACCCCGAAAGGATGAAAGGCAAAGTCGACCTCGGCGGAATTTGAACTCAGAACGTGCTAAGACCCCCTTCGGACTGACCATGGGATTGCACCTAGAAAGTTACCCTCCCAGGCACTAGTCCGGGCAAGGTTGTTTATGGAAGACCAGTAGTCGCCCATGCATACCGGCCTCCCTTCTCCACGCCACCAATGTTATCCAAGGGAAAGGCAAAGGCTCATACAGTTTGGCACCTGTGACGTCGCAACTCATTTCTACAGTTGAGTGAACTGCAGCAACTTGAAATAAAGTGTCTTGCTCAAGAACACAACACGCAGCCCGGTCCGGGATTCGAACTCACAACTCCACGATCGTAAGCTCGACCGCTCTAACCACTGAGCCATGGGCCTTCACAGAAGGCACAGAACTCAGAACGTAAAGACAGACAAAATACTGCTAAGGATTTCGCCCGGCGTGCTAACGTTCTTCCTGCTAGTCACCTTAGCTGTCTTTGAGAAATATTGTAAGATATCGATGCCTTAACATTCTGATTTCACAACCTGACCACGTCAAATTTACCAATGGTTCTTCCGTTCCGGATTCGAAAAAAAAAAAAAGAAAAACAATTGTTAAACACTGCTATTAGCTTACTTGGCTGTTTTCCCCACTAAATGTGTGTGTGTGCGTGCGGGCGCGCGTGTGTGCGTGTGTGCGTTCGAAAGGATTTTGCGAAACATCATTTCTAAGATACGGTGTAGTAAGGGGTTTCGTTTCAGGTGGACGAATCATATTGATTAATTTTAACATAAAAAGTTCACTTAGTGCTTAATGACGTATTAGTTTTCATTCACTCACTAACTGGCACCTATCCATCGGTAGTCCGGCTAAGGCCGCTCTGTTAATAAGATAGTTGGGTACTAACAGTGCAGCAACAACTACAACAAATACAGCAACAATAGTCATAGTAGTGAAAAGAGTAATTAACACATTCAAATAGTTATAATTAAAGCGTTAAGAGATACAACGGGTATGCTTGTTTCTCCGTGGTCATTCGAACTTTTTAGTTGTAGTAGCCAAATCTCCCTCAAATGGGCCCATTGACATCTTGAAAAAGAGAACGATGTAGATAATTTAGTTCCACACACCCTTGAACAAACTGGATCATCGCAGTTGGAATCGATTAGGTTCCGATTCGATTAGGGTTTATCTTATACTTAACGACAGTGACAACCACGCCAACAACCTGAATATTAATTTCACCAGCAATTGTAACAATTACAAGGGTAGGTTTTAAACAGGGGAGTGGGGGTGGAATAATACCAAATGAGATAGAACTCTACGTGGTTCCAGCTTGTTAGAAATAACAGCCGTATCTCTTTAAAATGCAATTGCGAAATCTTAAGAAAAATAAAGGAGGCCGTGGTGTATTTCTTGATATAGGAAAAAAAACACAACAAAACAAGCAAGGTTGTTAAGCTTTTGACTTCAGTTTACTTAATGGAACTTAAACACCACCACCACCACCACCACTAAAACCACCACCACCACTACCGCGGCCACCGCCGCTGCCGCCGCTGCCGCCGCTGCCGCCGCTGCCGCCGCTGCCGCCGCTGCCGCCGCTGCCGCCGCTGCCGCCGCTGCCGCCGCTGCCGCCGCTGCCGCCGCTGCCGCTGCTGACGCCGCTGCCGCCGCTATCGCCGCTGCCGCCTCCGCCGCCGCTGTCTCCGCAACCACCAACACCACCACCGCCGCCACTACCACCACCACCACCACCACCACCACCAACAACAACAACAACAACAAGTACCACTACCACCACCACCACTACTACTACTTTAATGTTTAGAAGAAAATTTGTATTAGCAATTACTACAGTAGTGCTACATACATAATTAAGCAGATCCCGATCATTCGAGATGGATTTTCTAAGGGCACATTTTTGTGTGTCTTTTTCCCTGAAGTGTAAGCATTAGTCTTCAATAAATGCAAGCATTTCTTTTTCTGAGTTTCAAAACCATATTTGGGTTTGATGCATCTCTTGTACTCTATGTACCGCTTTTAATCGGAATATTCTTGAACTCGATTTTCTCTCGAAGTTTCGGAGTACATCTTACTAGCTATATCGAAACACCAACATTATCAACACGAATGACTAACAACAGCTGCAAATTCACTAGTAACACTAATAACAAGACCACCATCACCACCATGACAGCCTTTATCATCAACAGCACCATCGCTATCACCATTACCACCAACGTTCATTCATATCACCAATACCACCACTAACACCAATATTACGAACAATACAACCAGCGCCACTACCATCACTACAACGTCGACCACCACACCTACTACTATTGCATATACGACGACCATTACAGGGACTCACCACAATTATTACTGCCAGCCTTTGATTAATATGTACAATAATCAGGGCCGGTATGCTTTTTTTTTAAATCATATGTATGCTCAATCAGAGCTGACCTGGAGTGAATCTGCAACAGCAAGAACATAATTAGAATAAAAACAACATTTCCAACAATACCCAATGACCAATGAACTAACGAGAAATTTGCCCCAGGAATTTGAGATATGGGCAAAATTTCGCACATATTTCAGTTTGAAAGCAGTTACCTCCCCTACTAACGAATTCTTTTTCATCCAATAAAGAATACTCTTGAAGTCACGTGAAGGCTAAAACTTTATTAATTCTTTCGAATTTTTGTCCATAGCCTTGTGAATGGATTTGGTAGATGGAAACATAAAAGAAGTCCGTCGTATATATATATATATATATATATATATATATATAAGCAATGTTAATTCTCTAAATGAGGTATTAACAGTAACTGCACGATAAAGTGAAGTATATTGCCACTTAAATGTGGCTGACCCCTAAGGGTGGATGTTACTGTTGCTTTTATCCCCCTTCTGTGTGTGTTTTTGTGTTTGTGTTCGTTTCCCGCCACCGCTTGACAACCGTGTCGGAGTACTTACGTCCACACAACTTAGCCGTTCGGCATAACAAGATCGATAGAATACGTATCAGGTTTAAAGAAGAAAAAAAGCAAAGTGTTGGGGTCGATTCATTCAACTAAGACCTTTCAAAGCGACGCCCCAGAATGGCCGCAGTTTAGTGAGTGAAACAAGTAAAACAGAGGATCTGTGCTTGTATGTACGCATGAATGTATGTATATATGTTTGTTTGTATGTATTTGTATGCATATGTATGTGTATGTGTAAAGTAAGAAACACTGAGGCAGAAAGAGGGTGAGAAAGTGTTTATTTAGTCTATTCCAGTATCCACTTATCCTGAAGTTTTCCCCAGAATTAGTCAGTTCCCGAGACAAGAAAAAGCAGTTTTACTGTTTACATGTCAAGGAAATTTCAGACAAATAGGCAACTAAATAATCATATATAAGCTACTGCAATTTACCATCGTGTTAAGTACTTTTCTCTTATTTGTCTAAATCTACAAATATGTGTATGTACTTCAGTATGCATATGTGTGAATTTATGTTCAGTGTAAATCAGCTAATATATACTGTATATGTAAAATGTGTGTTGTGCAATCCAAAAGATATATGTGTGTTAGTATGTGTATGTGTATGTATAACTTGAATGTATGTATTTTTAAAATATATACACTGTACATGTGATTTTATATTGAAAATAGACACAAATGTGCTTTATAGAGAACTTCCAACTTCATCTAAGCATGCTATTTCCCTGAGTGTACTCAATAATCAATGAGAAAAAACATTTAGAAAATTTACATGAAAGAGAGAATGTGACATTAAAAAGAGAGGAATATATAGAGATGACCGTTCATATAATTGATAAATATAAGCAGTTAACAAACTGCAAGTTAAAAAAGGACGTAATATAGACTTGAAACATAAAAGAAGTGGATTACCCTCAAATTACACGCATATTTTAACATTAACTACTCAAATTCTAATGTTTCATTGAAGGATAGTGTCTACATAATGTACATTTGGAAAATAAATATTGTAGTTTCTTCTTCTGTGATCGGTTGTGTTTTTATGTCATGGTTATTTGAATTATTATTTTCTTATTAGTGTATACTAGAGTTTTCCTGGTGATGGTGGTTAATATCGAATAGTTTACATTAAGTATCATTCGGTTAAACCTTTATTCATGTTATGCCTGGGGTATAATTGTATTTTACAAGATTGAGGAAGATTTATCATGTCAGGGTGCTTTTATTTATTGAAAATGGTAGATTAAACCGCATTAACTTACTGTATGTGAGTATGTAGTTAAAGATTCCTTTCAAATTGATCGATGCCAATGCTCTCTCTCTGTATGAATTTATGTATGTTTATATCCTGCATACTGCCTGTTGAAGAATAATACTTCGTTATAAGAGATTGTGGAGATACATTCTCTTACTTAGATGACCAGCAGTCATACCTACCGAAGTGTTATGACTGTCGATGAAAGAGTTGACGGTTCGAAAACCGTTACACAAAATGGTCCAGTTTGGTACCCACGACCTGCATCTTTCGGGAGAAAGAAACATATACTACAGAAATGCTTTCAGGAATATACAACCAGAATATGCTCTGCAAGGTGGAAGGATATGGAATCACCAATCACGGATTAATAATTCATGTAAATGAACTGAATACACGAACTAGTTGTAGAATATTGAGGACGCAAAAATGGGACATAAAATTCTATTAAGTTAAATGAAATGATTTGAGTAAAAACAATATATGCAGCTAACAGGTATTGAGCTGCTTGAGAAGCTCGCCAGATGTCACCTCAGAGGGCCCAGTCTCCTTTGCCATAGCCCGCTAATCTCTGGATAATCGTAATTGGTAGATAGTAACAAATTAATTGATCCCCTGCGAAAGGAACTAATGACCCCAGTTTGACAAAGAGGTAAACGGTATCATACAAGTCAAAATATGATGAAGAAATTGTTCCCCGGTGAGATACTCTGTAGCCCCTATGGACATCAGCTGGAAATGGTAAAGCATGTTGGCACTGCAAGACCACACTGCTTTCAAAGGTAATTGTTGCGAGTGAGTTGGTAACGTTAGTTATCTTGTACACATTTGAGCATGATGAGGAATTTTAACGTGCATCTCAGTAGTAGCATTATTTTCCACGTATCTTTCATGCTTCAAATACCAACCAAACTTGTAAGGTCTAGAAACGTCAAAACAGACTCTTAATTATTCCTCTATATTTCTCTCGAAGCTGCCTGCGAATGAATAACATATCGGTGTTCCTTTTGAATTTGAACACCAAACTATCTGGTCAGAAGTATTTTTATTTCAAGAAATTTTCCCGCGATAAAGTGCAGCGTTGATTCCCAAACCGGTAGATACATAAATCCAGAAGACATAGAAACCCTTTCTTCGGATCGAGTTGGATGGCGAGTAAAAATGTGGAGTGGAGTGAAAGCGTTTGAAGAGGCCAGAATAATGCATGCAAGACTCAAGTGAGATTTAATGAAGAATGTTACGATCGAGAAGGTGAATCACAATGACATTTTGTGTACACAGCTTATGACAGATCATACCTTTGTTTTGCTGGGCTCAAATCTCATTTACGAACCTATGGAAAACGAACTTCCACCAACTATTTTGCCTATATGACTGTGCACAACTTTCAATGAAATGTATGTCAGAAGGTCTTCAAATCTAACGGAGGCCTCAAAAGATATTTTAAGATCCACAAAGATCAAAGCTTAACTGCAGCACTTTGTGGTCCAAATCGGAGATGCAATCTACGTAGGTGTCTTATCAAAACATTGTCTTGTTTAAAAAGCTACATCAGATGCCATGATGGTTCTCAGGTGTAGGTACAGGAAGTGAGGAAACTCTGCATAGGAGCAGACAATCACCATGTATGTATGTATGTATGTATGTATGTATGTATGTATGTATGAATGTATGTATTATGTATGTATGAATGTATGTATTATGTATGTATGTATGTGTATACGCGTATGCACGAATGCGTGCATACATGCAAGTGTGTGTCTTATCATCTGCGTATGTCACCTCCCACCACAGATTGACAATTGATTTTGGATTGTTTATGTCTCCATAATTTAGCTGTTTGGCCCTAAGATACCGGAAAATGGCAGTCTGGTAAAGAACATTAGTACTAGGGTCGATAAAAGATAAGAAATATAAATTTGTACATAAACACACTCACACTCACAACATTTGATGGATAGATAGATACCTATATACATACATACATTCATACATGTCACGAAGCACCCGCTGTGAAGCAGTGGTGTGGGTGGTTGTTCGAACGCAGACACGAATGCATACACACTCATATGTCTATGTATGTATGTATGTATGTATGTATGTATGTATGTATGTATGTATGTATGTATTCTATTATCCCTTTAAACTTCTACTTGTTTCAGTCACTGGTCTGTGGTCATGCTGGAGCACTATCTATATATGCGAGGAGTTTCTTTCAGTTTCTGTCTGCTCACGATTCTTTGGACGACGCCAAGCTATAAAATGTTGTTGGACAGCAAAATTCTAAGCACACGGCAACGCTTCCACCTATATACAGACATAAATACATACATACATACATACATACATACATACATTCGTATATACATACATAATGTATGCATACATACGTATGTACATACATACATTACATACATATAAATGTTTGTGTGTGCATTCTTTTTTCTTTCTTTTCTTTTCATTTGTTTCAATCATTTCACTGCGGCCATGCTGGAGCACCGCCTTTAGTCGAATAAATTGACCCCAGGACTGTTTCTTTGGTAGTACCGCTAAGTTACGGGATGTAAACATACCAACATCGGTTCTCAAGCGATGGTGGGGGGAAAACACAGACAGACAGACATACACACACACACACACACACACATACGAGAAGCTTCCGTCTACCAAATCCATTCACAAGTCTTTGGTTGGCGCAAGGCTATAGTAGAAGACACATGCCCAACCTACTACGCAGTGGCACTGAACCCGGAACCATGTGGTTGGTGAGCAAGCTACTTACCATTCAAACACTCCTGCGCCTATAATATTCATGTATGTATATATGTGTATATTTGTTTTAATTTCTGTCAGAGAATGAGGCGTCTGGGTACGTGGTTGTACATGTGTATGTATGTGTACGTGTGCGTGTGTATGTATATCTACCTGTGAATATATGTATGTATGTATTTATTTTTTTACATATTTACGTACCTATGTATGTTCGTATGCGTGTGAATAATGAACATATTTTGCAGTAAAACACATTCTCACATACATAATATATACATAAATGTTCAGACACATACATGTAGGCACACTCACACGCACAGAAATATACACACACACAGATGTATATTATTATACACTCATATAT
>NC_142932.1:18969125-18981625 GCF_046866305.1 Octopus bimaculoides | reverse complement strand
TGATGTAGTTATACGATATGGAGATAAAATTTGTAACCATGTCTCAATGGGTTACAGATCTCACTACCACTATTATCAAGAATTACTTTGCTAAAATATAAAGAGATTTGTTATAACTGATTGTGGATTATACTGAGAAAAGTTAGTAACAATCAATACGATTTATTTGGTCACTCGATAATAATTATTAAGTCTGGAAATCATTTTGAAAATTTTGCTTGTTAAAAGTCAATCTTATAATGATTCTCTTCTTGACAATCAATTGGTCAATAACAATTACACACTGTTTAGGTTCTCGATATTTTATCTAGCATTTTGTTTACTCTGTCTTTATAATTGTTCTTACATCCGTACTCCAGTTTAATCCTCGAATAGAACTATGATCACACTACATTCAGGCCGTTAGAATCCACTTCCATTTTTGTTCCAAGGATTACATTTTCCAGTCTGTCCCACCTTAAGTTTCATGTGATTAAATGGGGTATTTGGCTGTTACTGCTTTGTGGCTGAGTGACTGCACAAAAGCCCCGAATGGTCAAGAAGAGGTCATTTCCTTGGCTTGCTATTTATTCACTTTGTTGAAACTAAGAAGTAAGAAGTAATTCTTTAAAATTTCTGGCTTTGAGCTTAAACGAGAAATTATTCATTTCTACCCTAGGCACAAGGCCCGAAATTTTGGGTGAGGGGGCCAGTCGATTAGCTTGACCCCAGTATGCAACTGGTACTCAATTTATCGACCCCCGAAAGGATGAAAGGCAAAGTCCACCTCGGTGGAATTTGAACTCAGAACGTAAGGACAGACAAAATACCTCTAAGCATTTCACCCGGCGTTCTAACGACTCTGCCAGCTCACCGCCTTTCTTAAATTAGAAATCATTAAGACGGCAAGGTGAAGGAAGAATCTGTAGGCCACTAGAATAAAGATGATTGTCATTTTCAGTATTCATTCTAGTTCTTTAAGTTCTGAATTCAAATGACATCGGGGTTAACTTTGCCTTTCACCCTTTCGGTTGATAAAACAAATTATCAGCAAATACTGGAGTCAATGGTACAAAGATCAGTGGAGAAGGCAGTTCCCTTGCGAGATGCCTCTCCTGATTTCTACTGCCCCTAATCTTCTTCCATATGCTGTCAGTTCCGTCCTCCGTTTCATCATACATTTTCCAAACTGTACACATTGGTAGGCCACTGAAATAAACACAACAGATTGTTCATTTACAAAGACGTGTTTGGGGGGAAAAAAACAGGAAGAAAGAAAAAAGAAAGAAGAAAAAATTAAAATATAAGGAAAAATGAAAATATTATGATTATTATTGTTGTTGTTGTTATTATTATTATTGTTATTGTTGTTATTATTATTATTATTATTATTATTATTATTATTATTATTATTATTATTATTATTATTATTATTATTAACAATATTATACATTCTACTTGCAGAGATGCCATGCAACATGATGCCAATGTTGGAATTGGACAACAGGACCCAGATTCCTCAAAGTATGGCTATGGCCAGATATTTGGCCAGGGAATTTGGTGAGTAGTTTTACGTCCTCTTCCAAAATTTAGATACACTTTCTTTTGAGACGTTCAAATTCTGATATACTCTGTTTGTGAAGAGTACTGCAACATGTCTGATATTTTGCGTTGCCTGAAAACCACAACATACGTTAGTCCCATTTTCTGTCTATGTAAGATTTTGGATAAAGCAAATAAGAATATATTACCTTCACATGATATTTTCTGCTATATTTTCGCTGTCTCATGTTATTAAAGAATATGGTTTCGATCATATTTATTGAAATATATAATAATAATAAACTCTTCATCTCTGATAGAAATAAGAGATTGCCAACAAAACATTTGAAGAAACGCCTCACAATTTATATTTTACTTGTTACATTTATGGCCTGCGGCCATAATGGGATACTGTGTTGAATAGTTATAACGAACAATTCAACCCCATTATTTATTTATGTCTGGTGTATATTCTACCGGTTCCTGGAGATAAGCAAAGTAAACAGACAAGCGGTAATGAAGGACACACACACACACACACACACACACACACACACACACACACACACACACACACACACACACACACACGCACCCATACACACAGACACACGCTACTGCCACTGAATTTACGTTAGGAATTCCGTAGTCTTAGTTGAGTTTATGATGAGCGAGAGAAATGGGAAATGGATATAGCAAGAATCTTTATTTTTCGCTTCTCTCACTCATTATAAACCGAATTAACACTGCGGAATTTCTGACGTAGATCCAGTGACAATTATATCGTAACTATGGATGATATCAGGTAGCCTAAACAGTGAAAGTGCCCTAAGCGGCATACTACCAGGCATATAGCCCCAATCCATCATGAGATAATATTCGGCCCGAAGCTACATTTGAAGTCACTTGCTTAATTGCTGCGCTGAAGAACAGATTCCAAAGCGATCTTAATTTCACGGCCATTCTTCTACTAATTTTCTGAATTCTATAATTTGAGATAATGAAAACGGTACACCGTGATTGCCTGAAAACTGCCCAACGTCAACGTATAGCCATTGCATTCTTAGATGCCTGGTAAAAATACATATAAGTTTACGTAACAGAATTGTAAACTATAACGACATACATGAATGGATTTTCACATAGACTGCGTAGAATATATTCCAGATATTGTATTTGATCAGTATGAAAACATTCATGTTATGCCATGAATGTTTCATAAAACGAAAATATACGTTCGTTTCTATAATTGTTAAGTTAATGCCTGATCAGAAGCTGGCAGCATGATGACAGTGAAACACTTAGTGAAAAATCAATTGCATTTAAAACACAGACACAACCATATTTTACTTACATTTTAATCCATATATATATACATATATTATTTTGTTTAAAAGAGTTCCAACACTGTCTGTTTTTTATGTTTTATTTATATTCCTGCAAAACCAATATGGGATATAGAATATGGAATATACAATATATAATATAATATACAATATATAATATAAAATAAAAATGGATGGTACAATGAAATAAAGTATTGAATGTCTTATTGAACATATAGAATATGTCTTATTGAATAGAAATATTGAGTGTTCAATATAAAGGATTAAATATATAAAGGCGAATACGTATTTTCTATACCTTGTGGTATTTCATCATGGCCGATATACATACATATATATATATATATATATATATATATATATACACGAGGGCGGACGTTTCTGTTTGTATGTAAGTGTAGTGTATGCATGTATATATATGATATGTATATATATATATATATATATATATATATATATATATATATATATATATATATATATATATATATATATATATATATGTTTCTATCTATCTGTCTGTCTGTGTCTGTGTGTATGTATGTATATACATATGTATGGTTGAGATGTTCGCATCTCCGAAAGCTTGATTTTGATCGCCCTGCGTGACACGCTTAGTAAATGTGATTTTCTATATAATATATTTTCTATTGAATGGACCGATAGACTATGGGTGAAATTTCAAAGAAAGAAAATGTATTGAAGCTTGTCTTGTGGTCTGTACCTATAGATCATAAGTAATATTCTTGCCAATATGATGTGCCACGCTAATCCTGTCGGAAAATTATGTCAAGGGTACACTTGTCTGCGGAACATGATAATTCAGGAGCAGTCAATTGATGGAACTACTGGATACTCATAGTCGAATGATGCAAATCAACAACCGCCTCTACACCTATTATATTAACTGATGTAGGAAAATCTCATCGTAAACGTTTTTATATTTAGAATGACATACCATTGCATTTGTGTACATTCTTATTGTTTATATATCAATGGGACATTCCAGGTTACCATGGCAGAACCAACATGGAGATGGCCAGAGTAGATTTCATCTCAGACTGCTTCTATGATATTCTCGATGACTACATGAGGATGTACCAGGATGGCAACTGCAGAATGATGGTTTGTAAACTAACAGTATTAGAATTTTCTTCCAATCGAAATATAATGGAATCTCTCTGTCTCTGTCTCTGTATGTCTGTCTGTCTGTCTCTCTCTCTCTATCTCTTTCTCTCTCTCTCCCTCTATCTATCTATCTATATATCTATCTATCTCTCTATCTATCTATCTGTCTGTCTGTCTGTCTGCCTGTCTGTCTGCCTTTCTTTATTTCTTTATTTCTTTATTTTTTTCTTTCTTTCTTTCTTTCTTTCTTTCTTTCTTTCTTTCTTTCTATCTATCTATCTATCTATCTATCTATCTATCTATCTATCTAACTATCTCTTTATGTATATCTATCTATATCTTTTACTTCTATTCTCGTTCTCGCTCTCTCTCCTTCGCTCTCCGTCTCCTCCTCTGTCTCCAAACATACTCTCTTTCCCACACATATACACATACACCCTGAATAAATCAGGAACGGTAGTATAATACTTTGTGTGGGTGTTCAGAAAAAAAAAATACACACAATAAAGTGATTGACATATGGGAAACCAGTAGCCTTACAATTAACATTATAATTATTTCATATGTATTCCAATCTAATATACGCACTTGAGATGGCACTTTTGACGCATATATATGCTTGTCATGTTTACTCTTGCACATCTGCTATGAGTGTATGTATATATTTGATACACCAGTATGAGTACTTGTACTTGGCGTGACTATTCATTATGCGTGTGCGTCTCTGTGTGCCATATACATGTATGTGTTTTTCTGTGTACAAGCATTCGCGTTGATTCAAATGGTTACATAAACCAGTGTATATATGATAATATGTACAAATTATGATTGATCGTTCTATTACAGATGGTGTAAATTCTTTATCTGTTCATCACATATGATCTCTTTTTCCAAAGCATCAGTCAGGACATCCGCCCATGCTATATAGTAGACTTCCACTATAGAAAACTATTATTGAAATACAGCTCCTTGACGGGAACGATATGCCTGACATAATTTACTTTTCCACTACAACGGGGTTCACAAGCACTTGGTTTCTAACTAAAGCACTACATACAAATATATGCGTGCATACATGTATGTATGTATCTATATATGTATGGTTGTATGCATGCGTGTATATATCTACTGATAAGGTTTGAGCCGTAACTGCGGCGGGAAAAATGATTAGCGGCATTCTTTCAGCTTTGCGCTGACTTCAGATGCGGCTAGTGTCGACTTTTCCTTTCGACCTTTCAGAGTCGATAAGATAATTACCAGTTGAAAACTAAGATCGATGTAATTAACCTATCCCCTCCCCCCCGAAATTTCTGACCATATCCCAAGATTTAAAATCTATATTGGTATCAGGTTAATCTAGTGGAGAGCGGCTAAGTCGAAGACATTAATCGCCGTACTTTACTGGTACATTGTCAATTAACCCCAGGCGAGATTAAAGTAAAGTTAACCTCGGCGATATTTGAACTCAGAATGTAAAGAGTTAAAACAAATACTACGAAGCATTCCTTCCGACGCTCTATGACGAACCGGTCAACTCGTTGCTTTATTTATATAAGTATACAAAATCATTCTAATTCTGGCTCAAGGCCGGCAATTTTGAGGCAAGAGGAAAGTCGATTGAGTTCAATACTTGACTGAGAAATTAACTTATCGAACCTGAAAGTATGAAAGGCAAGGTGGACTGAAAACCTAATGACGCTAAGCATTTTGTCCGGCGCGGTAACGATCTACCAGTTCGCTACCTTTATGTATATATACATAATCATTTCTGCTGTAGGCATAAGGCCTGAAGTTTTTCGGGAGGGGATAAGTCGAGTACATCGACACCAGTACAAATATAATACGTATTTCAACGTTCTCGAAAGGATAAAATGCAAAGTCGACTTCGTCGGAATTTGGATGCAGAACGTAAAAACGGACGAAATGCTGTTAAGCATTTAGTCCGGTGTGCTAACGATTGTGTTATGTATACATAACACTAATCACAAACACGCAAAACTATAAGAACCGATGGGAAAATGTACACTGCCTATCATCCTTTAAGTTATAAGTATATACAAGCAAATGCACGTACACAAACAGACATACATACACACACGCAAAGAGACATACATATGTACACACACGCTCACACCTACACCTACACACATTTATATTTGTATGTCTAATAAGTGTTGTTCTGTTTTCCAGTTCCAGAGATCCAGGGATATGAACTGTTCTGTGAGTACTAATTATTTTCTTGCAAAATTATTTCATTATTTACATTATTGGCAAAGACCCATCATCACTATAATCATTGACATTATTATTATTATTATTATTATTATTATTATTATTATTATTTTATGTTTGACTTTTGTTTTGCATTTGAACAAGTTGGATCCAAGTCTCACCCAGAGACCTCAAGAGACAACAAGTTAGAAGTTCATGTAGGTGTTATGCCTAGGGTACCATATATTTGGATTTGTACAGTTTTGTTCAAGTGAATGTTTAAGAAACCATAAGAAAATTATGTGTTTGCTTTAAAATTTGAGATCACATAGACAGTATTTTACGTAGGATATGGGCAGTTCCCATGAGCACTATCTTTTGAACTTCAGCCATCTTGGGGTTTCCTGGTATCTGAGCTAGGTAGTAATCAGCCCGTTTCGCTGTCATTCCCAGGGCACCTATGGCAATAGGTATTGTTTTCGTCTTCAGATTCCACATTTTGCTAATTTCTATTTCAAGATCTTTATATTTGCTCAGTTTTTGGTAGGTCTTGACAGATATGTTTATATCAATTGGGACAGTCATATCAATGAGGAGGCATGATTTTTGTCTGAAGTCTTTCAGTATGATGACTGGCCTATTTGCGTCTATCTTTCTGTCAGTTTGAATGGTGAAGTTCCAGAGGAGTGCAATGTGATCATTTTCAAGTACTGGGGGTGGATTGTGTTCCCACCAGTTTTTATCATGGGGCAAGTCCAGGTTTTTACATATTACCCAGTGAATATATTGTGCAGCTCTATCATGCCTGTTGAGATACTCTGTAGGCGCAAGCAAACTGCACATGGAGACAACATGATCGATGGTCTCATTTTGTTGTTGGCATATACGACATAATGGGGAGCTGCCGTTCTTTAATATGTTGGCCTGGTAGTTCTTTGTAGGTAGGCATTGATCTTGGGCTGCTATGATAAACTCCTCTGTTTCTGATTTCAAGCCAGAGGCCATTAACCATTGGTGGGTAAGGGCTTTGTAAATATCTGCATTATTCGCTCTCTTTGGGTATTTGCCAATAATAATAATAATAATAATAATAATAATAATAATAATAATAATAATAATAATAATAATAATAATAATGACGACATAGTAATGACGACATAATAATAAAGAACTCCGAGAACGTGAAATGATAAATTTTAATAAAGGATGGATTTCGAAACAAATAAAGTTATAAAAATTGCTTGTAAATATTAGGTTAAAAACCCTTTGCATATGAAAAACGAAGGCTGCACCAAGGGACATGAACCCATATCACCCTGAAAAAAGAACGTTTCATAAATGAATGTAAGATTCGAAGCTTTGTTTTGGTTCAATGGTAGAGCACCTTTCATGTTTACAGAAAACGTGTGTTCAAGTCGTAAGCTCATTATCAGGATATACGTAATCTACTTGAAACACTACTCAAAGAAGGATACAATGAATAATGGAGTCCTAGATATACTATGTCGGAGTAAACAATTATTATAACGGTTAAAATAAATTTGATGATATAATCTCCTCGGTGAGACTTGACCGTCACCAACCCAAACTAACGAATGATTCCTATACGCTGTCGCTTGACGTTCAAGAAGTAGCAGCCAAATCTTCCTTCAGCCTCATTCAAATATCTTAAAACAGGACATAAATACCATTAAAAAAAAACAGAATAGTCGTAGTTGAGCTGTATTTTATCATAATATACTTATTACTAGTGTTGCTGTAGAAGAAGCGATATATGTTCCAAAGGAGATGGAAATATACTAGTTTGTTATTGACAAATTGATATTATATTCATGTGTATATCTGAGAGATCTTGGAGGCATATATTTTCTTGCAGGCGTGGCTGTGAGTTTAAGAACGTTGCTTCAAAATCATGTGATCTTGGGTTCAACCCCACTGCGATACACATTGGACAAACGTCTTCTAACATAGCCCCGATCCCACCAAAGTCTTCTGAGCAGATTTAGTATGTGTGTATGTGTATGTATGCGTTTGTATGAGTATGAGTGCGTGTGTGCTTGTACTTGCGTGTGTGTTTGTGCTTCTGTTTGTCCCTACCACCGATTGGTTACTGGTGGTTCTTTTACATCCCCGTAACTTAGCGGTTCGATAAAAAAAATTTGAATTAGTACCAGACTTAACAATACGTGCTGGAGTCGATTTCTGCAACTACAAATTTCAAGATGGCGCCCCAGCACGGCCGTAGTCCAATATCTGTAAAAGATAAAGGATTAAAAAATAAGTATTGCGTTTCTTTGTAAGAATATACTAATACCTATATGAGTTTTAGCATTGTGTATGGGCGTCTGTGAGTCGGTGTCATTTTTCGTCAAAAGTGGCTGTGTGGTAAGAAGTTTGCTTCCCAACCACATGGTTCAACGTTCAGTCCCACAGCGTAGCACCTTGGGCAAGTGTATTCTACTATAGACTAGGGCTGACCGAAACCCTGTGAGTGGATTAGGTAGACGGAAACTGAAAGAAGCCCGTCGTATATGTATATATGTATGTGTGTGTGTGTGTGTGTGTGTGTATTTGGGTGTGTGTGTCTGTGTTTGTCCCATCTCCATCGCTTGACAACCAAGGTTGATGTGTTTACGTCCCCATAATCTAGCAGTTCGGTAAAAGAGACCGACAGAATAAGTACTAAGATTTCAAAGAATAAGTCCTGAGATCGATTTGTTCAATTAAAGGTGGTGGTCCAGCATGACCGCAGTTAAATGGCTGAAACAAGTAGAAGAATGAAAGAATACGTTTCAGAAACGAAGCTTTGTGTGCGCTTATTTGCTTGTAACATTATCTATTGATCGATAAGTGCAATCGTGCGTTTAATGTATTGCATTGAAGTATAACATTTATAGAAACCATAACATAATGGTCTGCTACAGGATTTTCTGATAACTTTGTTTTCTTTCATGTTCTATCCAGTCTGAGAAGCGCATGAGATTCCAGGAGACCTGTCGTAGAATCCTTCCATATATGGAGAGGACATTGGAAATGTACAATGGTGGAAGCAAGTACTTCATGGGTGATCAGGTGAGTGATAATTCAATCACACATGTGCATGCAAACGCAGATGAAAGCAGAAAACATTGACACGCACAGACACAGATGCAGACTTTCGATTCCATCGACAGTCACACATGTACAAACGCACACGCGCACAGACAGGAACACAGAGAAATATATTCAGGAAATAGCCGACAAATACACATACACACAAAAACACACACATACACAAACACACATATATACTGATACGAATATATTCATGTGTAGTATTTTATATGCTTTTATGCAAGTGTATATCTATTTATGACATATGTGTGTGTGTGTGTGTATGTATATATATATATATATATATATATATATATATATATATATATATATATATATATATATATATATATATATATATGTATATTTATCTATATCTATCTATCTATCTATCTATCTATCTATCTATCTATCTATCTATCTATCTGTCTATCTATCTATCTATCTGTCTATCTATCTGTCTATCTATCTATCTATCTATCTATCTATCTATATATATATATATATATATATATATATATATATATATATATATATATATATATATATATATATATACACCTACATACATAGACACACACATAAATGCATAATTGGAAATATATATGTATGTATTTACATACATACATACATACATACATACATGCATACATACACACACATACATACATACATGCATACATACACACACATACATACATACATACATACATACACACACACATACATACATACATACACACATACACACACACATATGCATATAAGCTCACGCACACCGATATAAATACCAAATCCTTGAACTCTGCAGATGAAAAGAGGAAATTGAACCAGACGGTTTAAAATTCTTAACGATTCGGATAAAAAAAAAAATTGCATGTTTGCACTTCCGCCAACTAATGCACCGAGTGTCGTTTGACTGCAACATTGCTGTGAGCAATCCAATATAATCATCGACTTTACGAGTTGATGTGCAAGAATTATACAACCGTTAGAGCAAAGTAACTAATGTATGGCTTTGACATATCTGAACGTATGTTTATGCGTGTATATGTACTTAGCTACACACACACATATACTGATACACATTCACACACACATAAATATATAAATACATATATGCACGTTATGTTTATATACTATCACAAATGCTTGCATGCTTAAGTTAACCATATATATATATATATATATATATATATATATATATATATATATATATATATATATGTATATATATATATATATATATATATATATATATATATATATATATATATATATATATATATATGTATGTATGTATGTATGTATGTATGTATGTATGTATGTATGTATGTAAGTGTGTATATATGTGTTTGTGCCTGTGTACGCGCCCATGCGTGTACATATACCTACATACATACATACATACATACATACATATATATATATATATATATATATATATATATATATATATATATATATATATACACACACATAGATGTATGCACACACACTAGCACACACCCGCACACTCACACACATATATATGTGTAGAAAATGAGCTACGTTCTCGTGTGTGTATACATTACGTAATCAATCTTATACACTAAGCTACGAGATTGGCAAATAGCTTTACTTTACTGTGTTCTGACTTTCTTGGATCCGTTTTATTCATAAAAATACTGAGAAAAGGAAGTGTAAAGCACTTGACGTTTCCGGATTCTCCTGCATTGCGTCTGGTGATGTTTGTGTGTAATCAGAAGGGTATGTTGATCGATATTTGTATGAAGAATTTGGCAGTTTCTGAATTTCGGATTTTGGCATTTTTTCCCGTGCAGAACTGGATGGTGTTGTCTTATTTAAATAGCCAGTTTATAATAGCAACTCTCGTTCTAATATCTGTAGAAGAAGCACTGGGAAAAAGTTTAGTATATTGTTCAATGAAACTTTTCGAATCAGTCGAATCGTTTAAATCTAGTATATGCTTGTGTAAGTAGCTGCAATATGGTTATAGTCGTGTGGGTAATATTACAATGGTGGTATTATTTTAGCTTTTTGATGAGGCGAACTGGATTAATAGTTACTACACTAGATTAAATGTCATGCGGTATTTTGTCTGTGTTTTCAGTTTTAAATTCACACTTCGCCGATATCGACTTTGGAATTCATAAAATATTAACAGTGGAATGGTTGTATCGATTTAATCGACTACGCCCTCCTCCATAATGTCAGTCCATGTTCTTATAGCAGAAAGGATCATCTTAGCTTTGTGATAGTATGCAATAGAATATGGTCGAAGAATTTCCAGGAGCTGAATAAAAATCTTCTTTTTTTTTTTTGGCTACAGCACAATAGATTTGTATTTGAAGTAGTAACACTGCCAAGCTATATTAGTAGTATTTTCATATGGGACGCACTCAAGCAGCATTAGCCTCTGTGAGAGGGAAGACAAGAGCCATATGAATTTAAATGTCATATCTTATGCAAAGTTTCTGCTGTTTCAAATATGTATATATTTATATAACAGCACTAATACATACATTCTGAGTAATATAATTGAATTTTATTTCATCGCAGATGACTATGGCTGATATGATGTGCTACTGCGCTCTTGAGAACCCACTGATGGAAGAATCATCAATGCTCAGCAGCTACCCCAAATTGATGGGACTGAGGAACCGCGTCATGAGCCACCCCAAGATGTGCAACTACCTGAAGAGACGATGCCGTACCGATTTCTAGGATAATACATCGAAAACTACCTGAGCCGCTCAAAACAACAAAACATTTACAAAAACTATTCTCAATAAAATGTTGAAATTCTAATTGCTTCTATTCGTTGTGTTTTTGTCGTTTATTTTTGCTTACCTTCCGATATATTTCTTTATCAAGTAGTTGTGGCGATATACGACACTCTTGTAATTCGTTATATACCGAATTTTCCGGCATACAAAACAGCGTCTATATAGTGTAAACATGTAGTATAAACACTCAAACATCATTATCTTTTTCCAAATCCTGACGCATTTCACATGAAATTTCTGATCATTAAAAAATATGGTACCCAAATGGTTATTCCAACAACTAGTACTGATAACATTATTTCATTTACGATATGACCTAAATATATAGAGAATTTAGCACGCCGGGAAAAATGCTTAGCAGCATTTCGTCCGTCTTTGCGTTTGTAGTTCAAATTTCACTGACGTGAAATTT
>NC_142932.1:18959125-18964125 GCF_046866305.1 Octopus bimaculoides | reverse complement strand
TACATATATGCATACATGCATACTTAGTAATGGCGGTCTCTCCTGACGTAGACGACAGGTGAGGTTTCCGCAAGCTCTTGCTGAACAATTTTTTTATTGTGATGAATGTTTGTGCTGGACATTTGCTCCCTCCCTCCCTCCCTCCATCAAATCGACATTGTCTGTACCGGTGATCGGCGTGCCACACATCAAATACAGGAAATAATTACCGAGCAACGTGAAACGAAGTAGTTTGTGTAAGAACACAATTCACCTCTCCCGCTTCCTCGGTTCCAGAAATTGGAAGAACAATCGTGAAATTGTATGAGCAAAACCCTAACTACGAGGCTACACGCCTTCACATATACACACACACATACACACACACACATACACACACATACACACACACACACACACACACACATACACACATACACACATACACACGCACAAACATGGAGGGTGTGCACACAGGCTCCATACATACAACTAGTAACGCTATTCGGATTTATGTTTATACATAACCAAGCAATGTAGTATGTATATATCATTTTGGGCAAATTTCATATGTGAACTGACATATTTCATATGTCAACTTTCTGCATTTATATGATGCTTGAGAAAATATTTCGTCCCTTTAGGTGATTAAAAGTTTTGAATTTAAAATATTTCGACCAACCTTGTTCTTGCTAAGAAATTCGAAGTTTAAAATACTATACATACACCGTTTTCCCACTTGCTAAAGGTAATCAGAGAATTTTAAATCCCGTTTGTTTATATTCGTCATATTCAAATACTCTATATTCTATGTATTATGATATATTGTGATTCCCGTATTTTGTATTTTTACTTTTATTGTGCTTGTTGTATATATATATATATATATATAAATGTATCTGTGTAAGCGTATGTTTATGTGAGTGTAATTGGATGTTCATGTGTGTTGTGTAAACACATAAATATAAAGACTACAGTATAAACAAGAAGAAAAAATAAAATACTTGGCAGTGAAAGTATGGTGTCAAAATATATTTATTAGAGCTGCAACTTGGAATTTAAGAAATGCAAAACGAAGCCGATAATAGGAAGATTCAGATAACGTAAACGGAAAGAGAAAAGTTTGGATTTGATGCAAGTATAAAAATTTATTTGGATATATTTTCAACGACAAAATTAACTACCTAAAGAAACAAATGAATTAGAATATAATAACTAACGGTAAACTTTCATATTGTTTGCATATATTTCAGGTTATTCACAGAACCTTGTTGAAGCTAAAATAATATGAAATACAATGTTAAAAGTAAGTATGAAGGTAAGATATTTTTGTCACTATATATTCCATTAATGGAATGTATAGAGAAATAAAATATCGTAGTCTTTCCAAAGACATACATAACTCACTCACCATTCGCTAAGTCATACAAAAATAGTATGAAAGCTTTCAAAATGTTAAAGGGAAACATAAAAAAAAGAACACAAAACAAAACGGATGCGAAACTAAACATCAGAGCGACAGTAGGTGAATCTGGGATCAGATGCTACTCACGCAGATATTCGATACTCAACAATGTCTAGAGGTTTTCGAATCGTCTCTCCAAAACAATTTGGAGAGTATTGAGCGTGGTGATGGTGGAATTGTGACAGTTCCTTTAGTATGTGTCTTTTAATCTGTGCCTATTTCTGCGCTAGTTCTAGGCAGATGATGGCGAGTGTGAGTTTAGTTGTCATCTTTGATTGATCAATGTGACAGGGTTGTTACAAAAGGTGACCAACTGCCGTCCAGAGACTGATGTCCCTTGTATTTACCTGTATTAAGTGAAGTGACAACTGTCCTGAAAAGGAGGAACGATCTACCGCGGTGGGATTTTCGGCAGCATATTCTCCTATTCATGAATTTTTTGCGTTCATCCTCTTAGTATGTCTTTATTCTTTTTTCATAGCAGACTGTATTTTACATTGTGTAACAAAATTTTTATCAATTTTCTTTTCATTTTTGTCGTTCGTCAGAAAGTGCTATTTCCTATTTGCTTCTATCTAGAAACCAAAGGAAGTGACTTTGTAACCTACACACGAACGTTTTGAAATTGCCCTCTTTTCCATTACATTTTAAACAGATTCACGGTGAGTTACTGAAGCAGAAATATAGCAAATATTCTGATCAGTACCAAAACTTGCTTGTCAGATGGTCGTACTTAATCATTTGAGCACGTCCTTTATTGGCTAGCAGTATTTACATCTCTGACCATGAGCAAGAGTAGTGCGGGTGCATCATATACATGTGTTGAGAGTGACCTTTGGGGTTGAACTAAATATGACAAGATGAAGTTTTTAAAGGAAATATTAGCCAATTTTCACACTTTCTAGGGGTAAGCAAATAGGAAATAACAGTTGCTAACCAAGGTTAAAAGTTGTGTTACAGAGTGTTATGGAGGAATTTGTAATTGGAGAGTTAGTTATAAACGTATTTTGGAAGGTTAATCATACTTTTATTTCCCTATAGTTTTCCTCAATCGTTTTCTCACTTTCTTTACTGTGCCTTCATAGCATCTTGTATTTTACATGTAATTAGGATGATCAAATATAAGAACAACACCATCACCATGTGTGTGTGTGTGTGTGTGTGTGTGTGTGTGTGCTTGCATGCGTGCGTGTGTGTATTTGCGTGTGTGCGTATGTACGTGTATATATATATATATAATACAAAGAATATATACGCATGTATACACACATATATGTACATACTTACATCTACATGTGTATATAGATGCATATCAGGGTACAGGACGTTAGAACAATGAACTACAGATAACGGAACGAACATATAGGAAAAGAGATAGCCACTTGGAATTATTCCTTCATCAGCTGCCTCTATTCTAACTCGACGTTTCGAAGATAAGGCAGAACGTACTCTAGAATAGTCTCTTCCTGAGTAGTGGATCAACCCACTAAACAGAGGATTCCAAGGTGACAAACACAAACCAAGACAGGAAAAATTGGACAGTGAACACAACATTAAAAAGCCATACGGCCAAACGCGAATCTGATGGAGAACGCTAGCAGTTCGTCTTGCCTTCACAATGGCTGGAGTGAAAAGAGTTGACCACAGGTCACACGTGAGCAGAGAGGATGGTAGAGGGAGGAAGTGGAACAAGGAGGAAGAGACAGAAGTGTATAGCAGTGAAGTAGAAGCCAGGACAACAGAAGGGAGCTGAGCGAGAGGGGGAGATGGGTAAGAAGAAAGATAGATAGGTAGATAGATAGAGGGATAGATAGAAAAATAGAGAAAGAGAGATGATGGTAGACGGAGGAAATATATATATATGTATACGCATGTATATCATAATTTGATGTCTAAGGCGGTAACTTACCTACACACATTAAGATAGTATTGTCTTGCTCGTAGATATATACAATCAATAAAAGATAACAGCCTAAGCTAATAGAAACTGTAAAACTGAGAGGATATCAGCAATTTATTTGCATTCCATAATATACGTACACAAAAAAAAAGAAAGTAAATACTTGATACTGCTTCAAGATTGTCCCTTATTATATATCAAAAAAATGACTATGATTATGTTTCTTGGAAATCTATTTATTAACGTGTCACATTATTCATCAATTTATTGTCATTGGTTGTCAATCAACTGTTGGTAACATGGCTATATAGTCAAAATAGTTTTGCAGCAATTACATAGTTCCCGATTTGATCACACTTTGCGTTTGGAACAAACGTCTACAACCATAGGCCACAATTGCGAGTTAAAAATCTCTTCTGATTGAAAGCTGGGGATTTGTATACATATGTATTAATGCATATATCTATCGGCCTAATATATCAGTTACAGTGGTAAATATTTGCAATAAATCGGTAGTTTCGGGTGAAAATATATTGTAGTTGCAAAGATACCTGCCTGTTGCTATTGTCCTCATAAATACTCCGAACATGTGATTGACTCGTTGGAAACTTGTTTTCAACAATGCTATTAGTCCGAATATAAGATATCACCACTACCCAAGGGAAATGTAGTTGATGAGAATTTCAATTCCCAGAATAGAACAAGCAATGTGGTTAATGTTTCATGTAAATATCTGTAGCTACCTCTGTATATAGGGATCACATATGAATTGAGGTATTATTGACTTAAAGATTTAGAAAATAAGAGTGAGAAACGCTTACAGTTTAGGGGTTATAAAAAGGGAGGACGATGAATGAAGGTAGAAAATCGAACGACAGTTGTGGGATTTAAAGGAAAGTGATAAGCAGGAGCAGAAGCTATTATATTAAAGGTGGCAGAGGGAAAGAGAGAGAGAGAGATAGAGAGAGAGAGCGAGAGAGAGAGAGAGAGAGAGAAAAAGAGAGAGAGAGAGAGAGAGAGAGAGGTGGAGAGACAGACAGACAGAAATAGGGATAAGATAGCAAGGGTGGCGCGCTGATTCTCTTTTGAATTCGGTCTCATATATCTGCGTATCAAGGAATAAAACTGTGAGAGAAATGTGATCAATAACATGTTATTTAAGGTCATATTTAAGTTTTACAGTAAGTCAGCAACTGATAATGGCTGAGATATTTTCTTCTGTAAAGAGGATGACTAGTCTAGTGGTTTTGATAATTTTATTTGAGAGAATTCACTATGAAAGCTTATTAGAAATTGGAAGACTTCGCATTTGTAGTTGATTTTGGAAGTTTGAACTGTGCGTTTATTATAAGAGAGTAAAGTACACGTTGTTTCTTTGATGTGAGGTATAGCAGTGTCTCGGTATAGTTTAAAGAAGTTATGCTGTATGTTGGAATGGAAGGCTGGAAGACAGGAGGACAGAGATGTATTATTTTGGTAGTCAGGAAGGAAAGAATGTATATAGGAAGACAACAAAGGCAGTTAGATAGGCAGGCACGAAAGTAGATAGAAACGAAGGTTAGTATATAGATTAATCGATAAATAGATAGATAGATAGATAGATAGATAGATAGATAGATAGATAGATATATAGATAAATAGATACATCGACAGTTT
>NC_142932.1:18931625-18956625 GCF_046866305.1 Octopus bimaculoides | reverse complement strand
CAAGGTAACTGAATCATTTGAACGTGGGCAGCGATTGAAAATAATATTTTAATTCGAAAGGAAGACGCTGCAGTAGCAGGACAAGAATAAAATAGATTTTAAGTTAGCGTTTGGAACACGTAAGCAAGTGAAATATCTCATAGATCTCAAGAAGAAGCATATTCTAAAGGACAGTACTTGGAATAACTGTGTGGCTGAGAAGCTCAGTTTACATAATGGTTTCTGGTGCAGTCTCATTGCCTGGCATCTTGGGTAATAGGCCGTCTTTACATATATATATATATATATATGGTTTCTGGTGCAGTCTTAATGCTCGGCATTTTGGGTGAAAAGCCGTCTAATATATGTATATATATGTATGTGTGTGTGTTTGTATGTCTGTGTTTGCCCCCCGAAAACATCGCTTGACAACCGATGCTGGTGTATTTACGTCCCTGTAACTTAGCGGCTCAGCGAAGGAGAACGATAGAATAAGTACTAGGCTTATAAAGAATAAGTCCTGGGGTCGATTTGCTCGACTAAAAGAAGTGAAAGCGAAAGAGAGAAAGTGAGAGAGACAGTAGATCCAAAGAAAAGCTCTAGATACATACACACAGCAAATATTGAATGTCACTTTCACTTTTCATTGAACAGGTCGCGGTCTTA
Organism: Octopus bimaculoides; assembly: GCF_046866305.1. Classification (NCBI taxonomy): domain Eukaryota; kingdom Metazoa; phylum Mollusca; class Cephalopoda; order Octopoda; family Octopodidae; genus Octopus; species Octopus bimaculoides. Next base: position 18,955,980 of record NC_142932.1, on the reverse strand, counting down.
AAGCGACGAAAATATTTAGGTAAATTAAATTTGAACATTGAAGTGAATCTAACGGTTTTTGTGTGTTTCTTAAATGGCTTATAAACACCTTCCACGCTGCAATTGTTTTATATAATTATCGGTTTCACTCTTCTTTCTATATTCTGTATCTGTACCAATATAGAAACATTTCTCATGTCACCAGCACACACTTTGCAGATGCTTACATTTTAATATGTTCCGTGAATTTTTCAGGGGTCCAGTTGATAATGATTATTAGTATTCAAATGAGGAAAGAATTAAAATCAACAAAACGGTATTTTCCATAAAAGCACAACACTTTATATTAAATGTCAGGTAATGATATACATTCTATATATAGACATATGTAATAATGATTTTATATTTCGTTCACTTCCTCAGGCATCTTGCTCTGAAAGCACAATTAATCTACAGTGTAAGACTGTGATGCATATATTTGTATCACGTTTCTACTAACACACACGAATTTTAATATAATTATATCCTCCGCAGACTTATTCCATAAGATAGTTGTTTATTTCAAATCACCATGTGCGCGGAAGTGAAATACCTGAGTGTTATTTCGTTATTACACATTTCTATGTATGGAATGTATTATATATATATATATATATATATATATATATATATATATATATATACATACAAGGTAAAAAAGAGCAAAATCATCTCACAGCACCATTTGCCCGATGCTTCCCCGAAGAATCGTTCCTAATCCCGAAACTCTTAAATACAAGGGAAAAGTGCAAACCATCGACTTATATTAATACTTACAACATGCAGTGTTTGGGCTTAAAACTATATTTAAAACGTGTGCGTGCACATGTGCGTGTGTTTGTGTTTGTTTGTGTGTGTGTGTGTGTGTGTGTGTGTGTGTGTGTGTGTGTTGCATACGTAGATATGTGTGTGTTTAAATCAAGATGGATGCGATTTGTGCTCTCAGGGGAACCACCGACTCAGGTTATTTCATTGTTAAAAGCGCTCAAATCACGCTGAGACAAATTGTTGTTATATACGAGCAGAGGCCAATGATATGTCAATATATTCAGACAACTACATCACCTCAATTACCATAAACTACTGGCCTTCTGCCTAGTGAAAATCATTAGACATACACTTTTCTCTGAGTTGCCGATTGTCTCAGAAAATTTCCATTTCAATTACTTTACAATGATTAATTATTCTGTCATTTCTTCACTGTCTGTGTCTTATTAGATTTTGATTTTCTTCCAGAGAATATTCTAGTCATCTTCGCTGTCTTTACCTTTCTCTCTTGTTGATAATATTACTAATGTCACCCTCGTTGTTGTTGTTGTTGTTGTTATTGTTGTTGTAGCTGTGATACTTGCTGTGATTGTTGCTCACAATGTTTTGTTTTTCTGTTAAAGTTTAGTTTATGTCGTCTGTGTACATGTCGTGAACCATGAAACTGGCGCTGTCATCGTGATTGATGCTGTTAAGTTGTTGTAACTGCTACAAAATGGTTTCTTTCGTGGTGGCTGTTGTTACTGTAGTGAAGCTGCCACTTTTATAACAACTCTTCCTAACACAGATGACATTGTACAAAGGTTTTTTTTTTTACTTGTGTTCGAGTACCACATTGCATACCTACATGCATGCGTACATTATATATGTACGCATGCATGGTCATTATATATGTACGCTAGCTATGGTCATTCTGGAAGCGCGCCTGTCATGAGGCTGTCAGCTTGACGGCGAAAAATTTTCGAATGGCAAAATATCTTTCCCGAATACGAACCTGGAAGGTCACTTAAACGGGATTTGTCCCAAATTAATCCCTCAAAGTTCACCACCACAAGGACCACAAAAACAAAAATGTAAAAGAACTAAATGGAACCGGGAAGAATATAAAGAAGTAATTTACGCTCATTACTTTGCATTAAGTAGGCAAACCCAAGAGAAACACACCTCAAACTCCTACAGAATTTGGAGGAGCCGGAATCCAGCTAGCAGACCAAACCTGGATGAAAACAGATTAGCAAATGTTAGAAGAGATATCTTCAGAAATACCAGACTCACAGATGCAGAATTAACCTCTATTAACAAAATGGTAGAGAATGACCTAAATATAAGTCAGGAAAGAAATAACGAAGCAGAGGAGAGAAATGTTGGACCACAAGCATCGCCGGAAGGGCGACCATCTTCCGAAACCATTCAAGGGCCTGAAGAAAAAGGAAAATATAACGACACTAGAAAAAACAGCCAGCAAAATGATGTCGAAACCAAATTTGAAGATCACATATTTGCTGAACAACACAGAAAATATATCATTGAAATGAAGCAGGGAGTTCTGAATGAGCTTGCAGTTGTAGGGCATACAAATTTGAATGAAAGGAAACCACTCTATAAAGTCTCAAATGCACACCAACATAAAACAAATAAAAATTGGCAACTGCATTACACAAGAAATCATACAGCAACTAAAACCCGATCTTAATAAGTTAAATGAAATTATTGACTCTGTTGCTAAGGTAATCGAAAGACGCTGTTTGACACCCAAAAAGCCAACAATACCAAATTCGAAAAGAAAATCAAACTGGTGGAGTAGAATTGAAATTAAGATTGAATCATTGCGAAGGGAGATAGCAATATTAATTGTGCTAGTCTCTAGAAATGGTGTAATATGAAGAAAAGGCAAGAAAATTGTGAGAAAATATGGATTCTTAGCAAGAGAAGAACTAATGTCAACGAATAAAACACTTAAATAAAAAGTTCAAGCAAAAGCTCAGAGAATACACATATTTTAGAAAAGAATCAGATTCTACAGGCAGAATAAGATGTTCAAATCCAATGCCAAATCATTTTACAGGGAAATAGGGAAAGGAAAAATAAGCATTGAAAATCCACCCCTAATGGAATAAGTTGAAAACTTTTGGAAAGGGATCTGGAGTGATGAGAAACCATACAATGAAACTGCAGACTGAATCAAACGCACCCAAGATGCCTACAAAAAATCTACAAGAACCGGTATGGGAAGACATCTCAATCGCCGACTTAAGGAGGACACTAACAAAGGTTCATAAGTGGAAATCCCCTGGTGTTGATAGAGTACCAAATTTCTGGCTCTCAATCACTGTCGTCCGCACACAAAATGTTAGTAATACTATTTAATAGTATTATGAAAGACCCAGAAAATACTCCCCATTGGATGGCAAATGGTATTACTTACCTCCTCCCGAAAAATAACGAAACCAAAGACCAAAAAAAAAAAAAACTACCCGCCTATAACATGTTTGTCTACTACCTATATGATTTTGACATCTATTCTAGTGGAGAAATCATATACGCTTACGGAAGAGAATAACCTCTTTCCCACGGAACAAAAAGGATGTAGACGAGGCTCATACGGATGCAAAAATCAGCTCCTAATTAATCGCATGATCCTTGAGAACTGCCATAACAAGCACAGAAATCTCAGCTGTTCATAGATTGATTATAAAAAAGCCTTTGCCAGCATACCACATTCGTGGATTCTGAAATCGCTGGACATTTTCAAAATTTCTTCTGTGATTTCAGATTTTTTAAAGTATAATATGTCACTATGGAACACGAAGCTGCAATTATATCATTATAATAGAGTATTGCTCTCAAACAGTATTAGCATAAACTGTGGCATTTTCCAAGGTGACTCACTTTCACCACTAATTTCCCGGCGTGCTAACGATTTTGCTAGAGTTCCACCTTCTTAACGCAACAACAATAATAATAATAGTTTTAAATTTTGCCACAAGTGCAACAATTATGTGCGAGGGGATGAAACGATTACGCTGACCCCAGTGTTTCACTGGTGCCGATTTTATCAACTCCGAAAGGATGAAAGGGAATGTCAAACTTGGCGGATATTAATTCAGAACATGAACAGCGGAAATGCCGCCAAACATTGTGCCAGCATGCTAACGACTCTCCCAGCTCCCCACCTTATTAATGATAACAACAACAACAACAACAACAACAATGATGATGATGATGATGATAAAGATGATGATTTCAAGGAAATATTAAAGTTACTTCCGCTCCCGTCAATCGTAGTAACGCAACGATTAGAACATATGAGAAACGATTTGAGTCTGTGCTGATGAAATTATATATATATATATATATATATATATATATATATATATATATATATATATATATATATATATATATATATATATATATATATTGGAAGATGTTTATATCACAGAATTCTACTATACAATCATTTTATGAATTAACGATAACAAGATAGATATATTTAAAGCTAAGATTCATTTGTCATCCGACTCTCACATCTAACTGAACACACTTTAACACACCATTCTCGTTATGGCATTTTAAATAATTATTTTCACTTCCTTGTACATTTGTGTACACTATTCAATGTATGCGTGGGAAATTTCAATGTTTGAATATGAGTAACTTTCTTTATTTTTCTTCCTTTTTCTCTCTCATCGTCTACATATATATACATATATAGATAGATAGATAGATAGATAGATAGATAGATAGATAGATAGATAGATTGATAGATAGATATACAAACATATACCTGTGTTCTTGTGGGTGTGAATGTATGTATGTATGTATATATGTATCTATGTATGCATGTATCTATCTCTCTCTCTCTCTCTCTATCTCTCTCTCTATCTATCTATCTATCTATCTATCTATCTATCTATCTATCTATCTATCTATTTATCTATATTCCTTTTTGTTTGTCTATCCATCTATTTATCTATATCTATCGATCAAAATAAATACAATATATATAAGAATGAATATATATAGATATGTATATATATGCAATATGTGTGTGTGCATATGAGTGTATTATATATATATATATATATATATATATATATATATATATATATATATATATATATATATATATATATATATATATATATATGCAAACACACACAAACACATACAAACGAGCGCACACAAACATACACACACATGCACGCGCGCAGAGCACAACAAACACACACATACACACTCTCACAAGGAGTATACTACTAATAATAGGGATGCTATTAGTAATAATTGTAGTGGTAGAAGAAGAAGAAGAAGAAGAATGCTTATACTGAACATTCTTCTAATAATATTTTAAAATGTGACAGTTGAAATGAAACGGTATGTCCACTGGAAGTACGTATAAACATTCTACAGTTACATGGGGATTAACACATACTTTAAGAAATTATTATCTCTTATATTTAATTGTTTATGTTACGATTTTATTTACTCCATGTACCCAGACCTTGTGGACACCCTGTATATAAATCCACTGCCTGGACTGAAGCAAATAAATGAACTCATACATACATACATACATACATACACAGAAACAAACACATACATTCAATCACACATACAACCATATTTAGAGACATATAAATGAATGTACATATATACAATACATAGGTATATACACATGCGCAAACACACGTATTTATGTATGAATGTATGTATATATGTATATATAAAAAATATACATGTATATTCGTATATGAATATATGTATATATATGTGTAAATGTATATGTATATATATATATATTTCTATGTATATATACATATATGTGTATATATGTGTGTGTTTGTGTATGTATATATATATGTTTATATATGTATACATATATATATATATATATATATATATATATATATATATATATATATATATATATATATATATATATATGTATGTATATATATACATATATATGTGTGAGCGTTTGTGTGTGTGTATGTTCGTGTATATTTTCGATTGTACAAGATGTGTGTGGCTGTGTCTCTATAAGTGTTTTTTTTTTTGTCCCAGCTATGTACAATTATACATATATCAATCTTTATTCCAAAAAATACCATCATAGTTTATAATATATGAGTTTAACAATATCTGGTAGGAGAAGCCCACATGTATGTATATGGTCATCCAGAATATATAATAAATCATTCTGTACTGCAGATATGTCTATTAGCGAATCAAAACGTTATATAACGGGTCATAAAACTAAGAAATTAATCAACCATACAGTATAATTGCTATCTATGTGCAGAAATAACTGTGCTGGTTTATAACGAGAAGAGAAAATAGATCGTTAATAATTATAGGGCCGCGATTTCTATATTGTTGTTTCTAATTTAGTTATGACATAGTTTGCACCCTGCGTTCTATGGAAGACAGATTGTTTATATGCCTGTTATAAATCATTTGTTAAGTTTAAATATATAATGTTATTCAGATGTAAGAAATTTATATCTTCTCTAAACCTTATCGCCGTATATATTACAAATATTGTCAAATATTTGCGAGAGGGTGTTTAAATATTATACTTCCATTTAACCAACCCATCAACTCTATATATATACCATTATCAAATATAGTTTCTTTCCCTTAAGTTCAAAAAACACTGTATCGGAATTAAGTATAAATCTTACTGCAATTGTAGTTTGGAAGGCAAAAATAATGCTGTCACTCGGATCAACTGTGTGCTTACGATTTGTGGAACCATAGAACCTTATATTTATACACCTCCGCACAAACGTATACATGTGTATATTTCTATGTACATATACATACCTGACATATATATATATATACTCTTTTACTCTTTTATTTGTTTCAGTCATTTGACTGCGGCCATGCTGGAGCACCGCTTTTAGTCGAGCAAATCGATCCCAGGAATTATTCTTTGGAAGCCTAGTACTTATTCTATCGGATCTCTTTTTCCGAACCACTAGGTTACGGGGACGTAAACACACCAGCATCGGTTGTCAAGCGATGCTGGGGGGACAAACACAGACACACAAACATATACACACACATACATATACATACACACACATATATATATATATATATATATATATATATATATATATATATATATATATATATATTGTTACGAACGCCCGCACGCGAAGCACCTCAACGAAGAGAAAACTCGCGCGCGCGAACGTCAACGCTCAGTGAGTCGGGATGTTCGCCACGACTAAGCCAAGCCGGAGCACGTAAGGATGAACACAGGCAAAAGTAGGGAGAAATAACACGGAGACCATACGTTGCGTAGTGGAACTAACTTTTTTTCTTTTAAAACATGTAACAATACATCATCAATACAAAACATAGCATTGCGTAACAATAATTCATTAACATATAACAATAGTGCATGCAACATAATCAAAAGTTTACAATCAAGAGTTCATATATCAAGTCGAATTAAAAGTTCTTTCACTTCGTTGTTTTTCTTTTCTTTTCAGTTAACAACATGTCCCATCAAAGTTCTTTTCTTTTTCTTTTCCACCCGTTAACATCACAGTTAACGAAAGTTAACGAAGTTCTTTTCTTCTTTTAAAACATGTAACGACGAAGTACATTTTAAAGAATATTTAAACAAACCTTCACCGCACGAATTTCCTTACTTTCAAAACTCCTACTACAATCCAAGAAGTGACCAACTGACTACTACAAGCTCTTGGCTGCCACAACAGTTCCATCTCTCTGTCCCTCTCTCTCATTGCTTCAGTCCCTATCAGTTGACTGGTACTTTCTCAGCCTCTGTCTGTCAGACTCTCTGTTCATCTTGGCTGGCTGTTAGCCTTCACATCAACGGCTGTACATCTTCACTGGCTGACGTTCTTCATCCAACTCCCTGGCCAACTGCTCTGGCCAACCGCCTCGGGCCAACTGCTCTCGCCAACTGCTTGATGCCAACTCCTTCCTGTCGTATTTATCACAAATACCGCAGCTCAACAGTGCTACTTTACCCCCCTCCAAAGCTGGGTCAGTTTAGTACAGTTCCTTAGCTTGTTTTTCTGAACTTTCGATGACCGGAAAGGGTCAGCGATCACTCCTACGGTAAAAATTACTGTACTTTTTTACAGGACAAAGGAAATACCATTGTCCTCAACAACCAGAATAGGGTTTCAAACCCAGCTCGGGACATAGGGATATAACATTAATTTGTTTTCGGTGGTCGCATCACTACCCCTTCCCTAGTTCTTTGTCGTTCCGACAAAAACAAACAACAGTTCTAACTCCTTCCTCGATGCCTTTTCCCGGTGCGTAGTGACTTCGACTCGTCTGCATTTCTCCGGTTGACACACATCCAGTCACCGTCGTACGTTTGCACTTTTTACTGTGCACTTCTTCTCCTGCACAATGCAACTGACTCTGCCGCTGGTCCACTGCCTGGCACAGTCCCACGATTTGTCCCCTACAAATCCTCTGCGCCACTGTCGAACAATTGGCTGCTACTACCAGCATTTCATCAGCACCTGCTTCCACCAGGGTTCGTCTGACCCTCACTCTAGCTTTCAACTTGCCTCGCCTGTCGGGCTCCAACAGCCCCAGACAGCCATCAATCGGGTTGCTCACACGACACTGGAGTAGCTTTTCCGACCTCGGTGGTATTACCGTCGTCCGTAGCGCTTTTACCTCGCTACCGGGCGTGGTCCGTCTTACCACCTTAACAGGGACCGATCTTCCCTGCACCGAAAGCCTCATTAACCGCAAGTCCAGCTGACAAGCCATAGACGTTAAATAGTCCAGTCCCAAAATGCATAGATCCTCCATCTCAACCAAATAAACAGGAAGTACAACTTCCAATCCGGCAACATCAATCCGGACATTAACTGGCCCTCTCAGCTCAGTGCAATGTCCGGTAACTCCACACAACTGCTGCGATGCCTCTGCCAGGTCTAGGTCCTGCAACACATCGGACCTCACAAAAGTTTGTCCCGAGGCCGAATCAATCACCAGAGAACACGTCCGGCCGTTAACTTTTTCGCTCACTCGTAGGCTGTCTATCGCAGTCCTTACATGCCATCTCGAGTGTAGGGCTCCTTTGGAATGTCTGGCTGGTGGTTGCCCCTTAACACCAGCTCTCTGCGATGTCTTTAGCGTGTGCTTGTGTTTGTGTGTGTGTGTGTATTCTTATTATGTGCGTTAGTGTTTTTGTGTGTGTGTAGCATTTTTCCAATGGTCACTTCTCTTTGTTAATCGGCCTCTTGAAATTCCGACTAACAGTAAAATGTGTGGACTATTTAACCTTCTATTATATATACATATAAACATACGCGCTTGTACAGGCACACAGACACACACACACACATACACATACGCACACAAACAAACACACACACATTTATATATATATATATATATATACATATATGTTGTTGGCACACCGTCGCTTACGACGTCGAGGTTTCCAGTTGATCCGATCAACGGAACAGCCTGCTCGTGAAATTAACGTGCAAGTGGCTAAGCACTCCACAGACACATGTACCCTTAACGTAGTTCTCGGGGATATTCAGCGTGACACAGTGTGACAAGGCTGGCCCGTTGAACTACAGGTACAACTGAAACAAGAAGTAAGAGTGAGAGAAAGTTGTGGTGAAAGAGTACAGTAGGGTTCGCCACCATCCCCTGCTGGAGCCTCGTGGAGCTTTAGGTGTTTTCGCTCAATAAACACTCACAACGCCCGGTCTGGGAATCGAAACCGCGATCCTATGACCGCGAGTCCGCTGCCCTAACCACTGAGCCATTGCGCCTCCACTATATATATATATATATATATATATATATATATATATATATATATATATATATATATATATATATATATATATATATATATATATATATATATATATATATATATATATATATATATATATATATATATATATATATATATATATATATATATATATATATATATATATATATATATATATGGGAGAATATACGAAAAAACAACTACAGACGAGGACAGTTGGTGTAAATAACAAAAAGATGTATTAGTATGACGCTCGGGAATACGGAAAGTCTTTGACGTTTCAAGCTACGCTCTTCACCAGAAAGAATACGGAGACAAGGAGAAAAACACGGGAAAAAAAATTGAATAGTGTTCAGTCAACGGTCAATCATATATATATATATATATATATATATATATATATATATATATATATATATATATATACCCATCAATGTAAAATGTTTTGGAACATTACTGTTTTTGGTGACTACAATGGAAATTAGTTTTCCAATAACTTATACCACCGAATCAAATCATTTACCATTGTCGTATTCTAGTGCTTGAAAGCACGAGAATAGTTACAAAGGTAGACTTGAAGAACTGTTTGAAAGCAACGAAACCGTTGCATGGCAGATTATGCAACATAGCACTACATCTGATAGAAATCTTGTGATCTTTAGTTAACTCCCAAATAATGCTCACAGCGGTAAACTATGCCACTTCGTAAAATGTATACAAAGTTACTTGATAAGATGTGTTATGAGTGAAATATCATGGCTGTTGAATGAATACACTGTTGATGGAAAGTTATGAATAAAGTAGGATATCTGTTCTTCTCTCTTACGACAATATAGCCATGTTTTGGTTTATACATATATACAGAAAAAAAAAATGATTCTTGTTTAAGTTCGTCTGGTCTCAAAACTGCAAAGCATAAAAGAAAGATTGTGCTAGTTCCCAGCAATAAGCAATTTAAAGTCAATGTAGAATATGTGTATGTGTGAGCGCGTATGTGTGTGTGTGTGTATGTGTGTGTGTGTGCGTGTATGTGCGTGTGGGTGCGTGTGAGGGGGCGTGTATGTGTATGTTGCGCGTGTGTGTGTGCGTGCGTGTGCAATTTCGCGAAATCAAACTTTTGATTCAAGAAAACTAGTAAAAATATATTGGGATTCGAACCTCCTCTTCTCTCTCTTTCCCCCTCATTTTCTCTTTCTCTCTCTTTTTATCTCCCTTTCTGACTCTCTCTCTCTACTTATCTTTATCATATGTTTCTTACAATTTCTCTTCCTATGTCTAGTTTTATTCGTTCAACTGTTGCAAGAATGTGAATAAGTGTTTCATATAATAAGTATAAATGGTTAGTATAATGAAATGATTCATGTTATAAATGTGTTTCATATAATTCAACAATAACAAGAACAAAGACATACTACAAAACGTACAGCTACGTAGATCAGCCATTAACAATGCATGTACTGGTGAATGGATATTTCTCCAGGAGCAACAAATTCGATGTATTTTAATCCAACGTTCAGTTAGAGCATTATAAGATGCGTGGTAAAATCATTTTGTCTCTTGAATCAACGAGCAGTTCAAGAAAATGACAAACATCATTAAATTATTCTGCAAGAACAGGATCAAACAAATTTACTCCACGGTATCCATTAGAAAAATAATTCGAAATAGTATAAACGAAACCAAATTGTGATATAAAGTTATGTCCCTTCCCTAATCAGTGCATGTGTGATGTGCCGTATTTCAGAACGATAACAGCAGAACGAAAATCATGGAAATATCGACCATATTATTTCATTTAAATACCACTACAAAGAATACTGTATTTTGCTTAAAGAAAAATGGGCAAAGGTTAAAATAGGATTGAGTACCGATATTGCATGATCTATATTTGGGTAGATGCTTCCTATACAATTATAGTTCAAGAAAGTGCGTTTCCGCTGAGAGATATATCACACACCTCACCGCATTGATAATAATTTCTAAAATTGTCATAAGGCCAGAAGCAGCGGTCGTTTATAACGACGCAGTTTCTTATCTGGTAATATTTTAGCGGCTCAGTTTCTTATCATTTTATATATCTTTCCTTTATTCGATAAATTACTGTTTATGTTATAATAATAGTAGTAATAATAATAATAATAATAATAATAATAATAATAATAATGATGATGATGATGATGATGATGATGATGATGATGATAAGTATAAAACATGCGCTACAAGAAATATTTTGCTCAATACCCGTATAAAGAATGAGCTACAGCAAATATTCTTCTCAATACCGCAGGTCTACTTGTCAGTTGTTTGACCTTAACCAGTTGACCATGTTCCTTAGTGGCTGATAGTGTACGCATCTCTGATTACGAGCAGAATTAGTCGGGGAGCATCATAGCCAAGTGTTGAGAGTTATTCTTTGGGGTTTGAATAATTCACCTTTGGAAACACGGGTATTTTGTCTGACATCCTTTAATAACTTTTATTCAAGGACCTTTTGAGTGGGACGGGCTACTCGACCGGAAGAAAATTCCAACTGGGAACACAAAACCCACCTCCAGTGTTTCAAAATAATTACATCACATCTCACTCCTCTGGATCTTCACCATTCAAAATGAATGACAGAAAGATAGATACAAATATACCAAACATCATATTGAAAGACTTCAGACAAAAATCATACCTCCTCGTTGATATGACTGTCCCAATAGATATAAACGTATCTGTCAAGACATACCAAAAACTGATCAAGTATAAAGATCTTGAAATAGAAATTAGCAAAATGTGGAACATGAAGACTAAAACAATACTTGTTGTCATAGGTGCCCTGGGAATGATAGCAAATGGGGCTGATTGCTACCTAGCTCAGATACCAGGAAACCCCAAAATGGCATAAATTCAAAAGATAGTGCGCATTGGGACTGCCCATATCCTACGCAAAATACTTTTTATGTATTCTTAAATTTTAAAACAAACATAATTTTCTTATGGTTGCTTAAACATTTTCTAGAACACTGTGTACAAGACCAAATATATGGCATCCAAGGCATAACACCGACATAAACTACTACCTTGTTGTCTCTTGAGGTCTCTGGGTGAGACTTGGAGCCAATTTGTAAAAATATAAAGCAAAAGTCAAAAAATAAAATAATAATAATAACAACAACAACAACAACAACAATAATAATAATAATAATAATAATAATAACAACAACAACAATAATAATAATAATAATAATAATATTATTAATAATAACAATAATAAGTGGCTGATGATTTGTGCATATCTGATCTCGAGCAGAATTAGTGAGAGGGCATCATAGCCATGTATTGAAAAGAATTCTTTGGGCTTTCGACAATTCACCTTTGGAAACATGGGTGTTTCGTTCAACATCCTTAACCAACCCTTATTCAGGGACCTTTTGAGCGGGATGGGCTACTCAACCTGAAGTAAATTCTAACTGGGCTCTACTTGCATGGTCATGCGCTGTTTATCGTGACATGAGATCACCATGTCGCGCAGATATGGCTGTGAAGCACGTACCTGGTGTAACCTTATCAGACGGGTAGTGATGATGGGTATACTAGGCTTCGTATATTTTACCCCAGTTTCGCTTTGATGGCACGCACTGCTCTTCCACTCAATAAGTGTAGGTAAAAATGCACCAGAATCTTTAGTCATCTGTCAAGTCACAACAATGACCTCAGACAGATAATACTTTCCTTAAGATGTGCGCTGTGTCCAATAAAGCTCTCTTTTGCAAAACATCAATCTTGCATGGGATAAGTCTCAATGGGATTGGGCCCAACGCTCCGATCACCACTGGTATCACTTTTACATCACTCTCTCGCATTCCATACAGTCTTGCAATTTCCACTTTCAATTCAGAGTACTTTGTGATTTTTTCAACCTCTTTACTCACAGCATTCATGTCATTTGGTATAGCTACATCATTGATCTGACAATATTTGTCTCTTTTTTATTCAATATGACAATATCCGGCCGACTTGTTCGATTACACGATCCGTCTGAAAATCCTAGTCCCAGAATATTGTTACTTTTCTATCCTGCATAATTTCACTTGGTACATGTTCACACCAGTTCTCTATTACTTCATATTGGTATTTATGACATAAGAGCCAATGAAGATACACACACTTTATCGTGGTGGGCGCTTTCATTCCTTTTACATCCATTTCCTAAGTAGACCACATTTTCCACACTCTTTCCCCAGTCTGCATTTCTGGGTCTCGGAAGTTTTATAGATGTTATACTTCGCTGACTTGGTAGTGAGAGCCCGGTCTTGTGGAGCAATCATCATGCTTTAATTATCATCATCACCATCATCATCATCATCATCATCATCATCATCATCATCATCATCCTCATCAACTTCATCATCTTCATCATCATCATCATCATCATCATCATCATCATCATCATCATCATCATCATCATTATTATTATTATTATTATTATTATTATTATTATTATTAGTAGTAGTAGTAGTAGTAGTAGTAGTAGTGGTAGTAGTAGTGTTCAGTTTCTTAATTATCAGGTAATTGAATAAAGAATTTCAAACGTCAAGTCGATTTTTATGGAAATGAATTATTATTATTGTTGTTCAGTAGTTTTATTTTTATAACGTGCTTTCACTTCACTACCGAGCGCAACTCTGTGCGCCTTGGGTATGTGCTGTGGTTTGCTGTGGTGCTCTTATGTTTACTGTACTGAAAGTGTTTTGCGTAGAATGTGTGCAGTACCCAGTAGTGCAATTTTCTGTATGTTATATATATTTGTAAGTCCTGATGTTTTTGTTGTATTTGCCTGAATATTATTATTATTATTATTATTATTATTATTATTATTATTATTATCATTATTATTATTATTATTATTATTATTATTATTATTATTATTATTATTATTATTATTATCATTATTATTATTATTATTATTATTATTATTATTATTATTATTATTATTATTATTATTATTATTTGTTCTAATCATTTTATTAATTATCAAGAAACTGAATAAAAGTATTTCAAATGTCAATTCGATTTTTATGGAAATGAATTTTAATTTACGAAATCATTATACCTACTGAGAATCATAAATAGAATCATTGCGTTCATTGTTGCCGTATTCATAGATAAGAGTTTAAAATGTTTTACCATTATCTTTTACTTGTTTTAACCTTTGGACTGAGGCAATGCTGGAGTCAAACAAATTGACAACAGTTGTTACTTTTAAGCCTGGTACTTATACAAATTTTCTGACTAACCGCTACGTTATGCGCATATAAACGAATCAACACCCTTATGGATCAGCTTTTAGGATAAATACAAAGACACATATAATTACACACACACATACACACATACATACATACATACATATATACATATATATATATATATATATATATATATATATATATATATATATATATATATATATATATATATATATATATATATATATATATATATATATATATATATGTATGTATGTATGTATGTATATACATATATGACCCTTTCAGTTACGAACGACCATGGCGTTGCTCCTAGACAGTTCTCCTCCTAGGCACATATCTGAGCAAGCATTATGGAAGGGCAGAAGTTGCGATGTTGTCCAAGGGAATGGTAATGGCCGATACAGCTTGTCACTATTGACGTCGCAAATCTTTTCTACAGCTGAATAATCTGGACCAAATTGAAATAAAGTGCCTTGCTGAAGAACGCAAGACACCACAGTCCGGGAAACGAACTTACTACCTCATGAATGTGAGCCTGACGTTGAGGATCACAGTTTGTCGGCGTTACAATTTTCTTTGACACTCATTAAAAATAGCAGCCACATATACCTCCAATCGTATTCTGTAATTTTAGCAAAATGTCCATCTGAATGAAGGAGATCGGGAAAAAAACTATTCTTAAAATTAATATAGGATCTTCAAGGCTGTAACTAGATAACCTTTCATCATATGTCTGTTTCTTCAGAACTAGCTTGAGGCAAAATAACAAGAATATTCTGTTAGGTATGATCATAATATTATGGAGCTTATTATAAGAGAGAGTTCCCCTAGTCTATTGTAGCCAATATAAATTAATTTCAACAACGCTTTGTTTTCATCATCGCAATCGTATATATATATATATATATATATATATATATATATATATATATATATATATATATATATATATATATATATATATATATATATATAGGTGAGAAAGTTGGTATGTGAAAGCATGTGGTTGGATGTATAAAAGATAATAAGAGTGAAAAAACTACAGAAGGCTTGTGTTACTTGGTTAAAGTATATATTTAAATTATGTCAGAAATATGTTAGAAAAATCCTCAGACTGGAGCGAACACGACACAATGAAGTAGAGAAATTTGAAAAGACAACACAAAACCGGTTATTTCTCAAAATACAATGTTTATATACCAAAAAGATTTTATAACATTTTTATAACATTTTTATAACATTTTTCTGACATAATTTAAATATATACTTTAACCAAGTAACACAAGCCTTCTGTAGTTTTTTCACTCTTATTATCTTTTATATATATATATATATATATATATATATATATATATATATATATATATATATATATATATATATATATATATATATATATATATATATATACATACATACATATATATACACACACACACACACACACATACACACATGGGTGTGTATGTATGTGTGTGTAACGACGATAAATAGTTATTTGATCGCGTGTATGTAGAATTCTCTGTTCTCCTACAGATATTACAAACCTTGATTTCAGTGTTTTTCGGTTATGCATATTTTCACATTATTAGTAAACTATTGTTTTACTGTTTGTATTGCTGAAACACAGATCCTGCATATTCTCGAATCATAGACAATGCATTTTATGAACTAATTTATAGATTATGTGTATGTATGTAGATATGCGTCCATGTGTATGTGTACATACATACATACGTTCTTGCACACATACATGCATACATACATACATACATACAAACATACATACATACATGCATATATACGTATAAAGTCTGGAAACATTTTATTTTCTGTTCTTCTGTATTTACTTGCACACCTCACATTTAATGTCATTACAGAACTGTTCAAAAGTCATTGTATAAGAGTCAATTCAAGTACACTGGTTGACAAAGAAATACAAATAAAAAATTTCCAAAACGGAACAAAAAACAGTCAAAAATTAAAATCATGCATTCTTTCTTGCAGGTTTCTCTCTACTGTGAACAATACAAAGCACCTAATCACGAAATGTCTCGAGGCTGTTGGTAATTAAAATTAAAACACAGAAAACTACATAAGAGTCTACATTTGATTACTATAATTCATTCAAATGCATTTTTCGGTCTCGGTCATTCACTCCCTCTCGCTAATAACGCATGAATCAACGAATGAAGTAATTCTTAGAACTATTTAATGAGATTTAAAATAATTATTCTCTGTCGGATTTACTTCTTTTTTGTTTCTTGAAAAATTTTCTCGCACATATAAGTAACCAAATCTGTGGAACATTTCAGTTCGCTTATCAGTACGACAACGTGATCACTTCTGAACTGAATAGCTTCGTAAGCTAAAACTACGTGTTAACACCACCAACTTCAATCCTCACCAGTAAATCATGCCTTCCTACACACTCCACTACTTCAACCACCGTGGCCGTGCTGAGATCTGCCGTATGCTGTTCGCAGCTGCTGGTGTCCAGTACAATGACCGCAGAATCGAATCTTCCGAATGGGACAGCATGAGAAACAGTATGTACAATATCCTTTTATGCATCACTTAAAACAATATTTTTATGTTTACTTATGTTGAGGCTAGGATTTATAATATGATTCATATCTATTGATCTCATGAACTTAGTTGATTGATTGTTACTATTTACTCACTAATGGTTATGAGCAGACGTTATAAGCTGGCGTATAATAGCTGTATTTAAATACGTAGACTTTGGTTATGTAAAAGAATTTACTGTTATATAATAAACAAGCAATTCCTGGTCAAGGTCACTGATTCACCTGTAACGAGACTACGTGATAAAAATAGACAGAAAGCACCATTGTATTGCTAATGAAGGAAATATCTTCTGTTCAAAGGAAGGGTGATTATGCCAATGATATTTGAATTCCCTCTCTGTCTGGTGTGGTTTTTGTTTTCAACTTCTGTTGGATGGCTTTTGTAGTAGACACATGAATAAGAAGATGATTTTAGAGTGTTACTCTTCTCGGAAAGAAATAATAGAGGAAGGATTTACTTTAGGCACAGCAAATTGAAGCAAATTAAATTATTATGATAGAAAGCAAGGGGAGATTCTGTGTGCGTCAGCCGAAAAAATTATGAACTATCAACGAAAGAAAGAACGGTAACTTCACGCCTCCATTTGTGATCCATACTGAGCCACTCCATCACACACACACACACACACACACACACACACACACACACACACACACACACACACACACATAAGTATGTATATTTATATATGGATGTATATATGTATATATATACATATATACATATACATATATATATACATACATACATATATATATATATTATATTAAATATATACGTTTATAAAACAAAATTTTACAAAATATATAGTATCTGTTAACAGTCTTGCTGCAATAAAGTATCTTCAATGCATCGATTTTGAGCTCTATCTTTTAAGAGACATATATATATACATATATATATACATGTACATGTATATGTATACATCTGCATGTATATATATATAGATATGTTTGTGCATGTATGTGTATGCATGTATGTATGTATACATGCATACTAATCATCCTTCGTCATTTTCTGATTTTTAAAAATATGTGTTACATTATTTTTACTTGTTTCAGTCAGTGCGGTCATGTTTGGACACCGCCTTAAGAGGATTTTGGTCGAAAAAAGTTGGGCCCAGTACTTATTGTTTAAAGCTTCGTACTTATTTATTCTATCGGTGTTTTCTGACGAACCGCTAGGTTACCGGTTATCAAGCGAAGGTGGCGGAGAAACACTAACAAAAGAAACACATGTAGATATATACATTCATATGTATATATCTATGAGGTGTGTCTTTCAGTTTCCATATCAAATTTAGGGGCCATGAAGAAGATACACGCCCGAGTAGCCATGCAGTAGTACTGAACTCGGATTCATGTGGTTGGGACAGTCGCATCACGGCTTCACCGGCGTCTATGTGGTAACGGAACATATGTTGATCGTATGAGTATTCGTTGAGTAAGGTTGTGGTGCTAAATAACAACATAGTGTTGTTATATATAATATATTCAAGTTGTATTATGGATATGATTCATGGTTGAATTCAGTAAACATCATCTTGTTGCTTAAGTGAAATTTCATTGTTTATCGTATATCTTAAATAGTACAGCAGCAATAGAAGAATGATGGCCAATCACAACCATTATAGCCTACCTTGCATGTGCTGAATACACTCAGGAGCAAAGCAAGGAAACTCAAGAAATGCTGGTATTCTATCATCGGTAATTTGCGAGATAGCCCGAACACTTAACGACAAGGACTATTGCTAACGTCCAAAATTTGTGATACTTATAGCGGCTTTGCTGTCACATGTATTTCTTTTAATTTTAAGAAACATTCTCTTTACTATAACAAAGATTACATTCCCTCAGAAGCCTGACTTTCACTATTATCTCCTGCAAGCTAAAATAGGATACTGGAAAGGCAGTCTATCTGAAATCACCTTAAAACTTATGATTACAGCTTGTTTCTCGCTTAGGTTATTTTCTTCATAGCGTCTCTGCTTCATTACTCACCTAAAGAATAACAGATCTATGCACATGGATACATACAAAACAGTTAAGGGGCGACCGTGACACCTCTCCTCGACAGAAATTATGACAATATCTAAGGATAAAGCACATTCAAAGAATACTTACTGTACTCTGGGTAATCATCTGCTCCATTGCTATATCATCGCTCACGATACTATGAGACAGTTTTAAGCCCTCCTCTTGATGGAGATATTACTTTAAGCTCTGACCCAAACAACCAATCATGTAACATGTTGCACTTGATTACATGTTGCCAGTAGCATTAAGAGCCACCAGATTATTATATGATATACAGTAATCAAGAAAAAACTAAATATGAACCAAACTCTTTCCAATACTTTAGGGACATCTATTATAACAGCTATACTGTACACGCGCTATATTATATATTATATACAAATTATTGGAGTCAATAAGAGAACTGCTGCATTGTTGCTCGACCTGCTAGAAACAGTACTTAAACCTCCCTCAAATCATACACAACCATCTTATAAAGTAATGAACACTGGATACTATATGTACTGATATACAACTTGCGTAAAGTGATACAGGATGACCACACTTAAATCAACGATGTGACATATGACTGGATTTTTAGATATCATATTAGAGCTACGCGAACGAAGTATCATACTATAAAACAATATTCCTCGGGACACCTTTTTTTTTTATTATTCTCTGGTTCAACGCAGAAAATGCTTACAGAAGTCTTTCAGAATTTAGAAAACCTAATCGGCGAAATGACCGGGAAAGAGTTGAGAGATGCTCTCATACTTCATAGGTGAAGATTACTTATCGGTGTGTTTTTAGACACTATTTTCTGTTTTACGTATTCTCTAAATATTTTCAGCACATTAATTTGAGGATCTAGAATCTAAGATTCTTGGTCATCGAATATTCGCCTTTGTTTTCTTGACTATTTAACTGTAAAATCCAAATGAGACCTAGAGATTAAACAAAGAATTATCCGTTAAAGCCAGGGACAAACTACTTTATCGCATTTATTGAGACTCTTTACATTCTAGGTTCAAATAATGCCAAAGACACACTTGACATTTATTTCCCCGGAGGTGATAAAATAACGTACCAGTCGAGTACAGGTTCGCATGCATTGACTAACCCTTCCCTTCAAAATTAATAGGTTGTGCCTAAATCAGAAACCATTATTCTTACCACTAATATCACGTTCTATTCGACCAGTAATAAAGTCATTAAAATATTGTTCGTGATTGAATCTCTTTTTAATGAAATGTATCTTTATTCCAGAGATGCCATGCAACATGATGCCCATGCTGGAATTGGACAACAGGACCCAGATTCCCCAAAGTATGGCTATGGCTAGATATTTGGCCAGAGAATTTGGTAAGGTATTTTGTGTATACGTCTGAGTTCATATATATATATATATATATATATATATATATACATATATATATATATATATACATATATATATATATATATATATATATATATATATATATATACATATATATATATATACATATATATATATATATATATATGCATATATATATATATATATATATATATATATATATATATATATATATATATATATATATATATATATATATATATATATATATATATATGTATGTATATATATATATATGAAGCCACTTTAGTATTAAAACACACATTTTGTGTAATTTGCGAAGTGGCACTTGATTCCAAAATATATTCCATGACAGCTGTAATGGTTTCAGGGTTCAGTTCCTTGACTTAGCTAATGATAGTCTTCTTCGATTGCTCCGGTGCTTCTGGTTTGACATAAAACCTCTCCTTGCGGTACCCCAACAAGCCAAGGCTATTCAAGTCAGGGGAACGTGATGGCCAGCCGACATCACAGTAGCGAATGATGACACTTTCTCCAAAATATACCCTCAGCAACTGTGTTGTCTCTTGCGTTATGAGCATTTGCCTCATCTTGCTGGAACTACACATCATCCCTATTTTAAAGGGCTGGGCGCAAAACGTCCTCGATCATGGACCTGTAACGCTTACCAGTCACAGTGACAGCCTTTTCCATCATCGACCTCAAAGAAATAAGGCCTGATTATCTCATCAACCCTAATTGCACACCATACTGTACACTTTATGCGGTGCAATTCTCTTAAGAGCTCTCTGTGTTTGATTAATTGGCCCCTGATTTTCATAGAACAGTTTCTCCATTCGGGTGCGTTGTGCGCAGCCATATTTTTGCATATTTAGTTTCGAGGGCCTAGTCCATAATATCTCTGAAAAGAAACACCCAAGGTAAAAATGTAAAAGAATTATCAAAGATTTCAACCTCTCAGTGAATTTTGGGCCATATATATACATATACATATAGAAATATATATATATATATATATATATATATATATATATATGTAACGTTGTTGAAACAGAAAGGAAAATGTTGATAGATGTTTTATTCTACGCAACGTGGCAATCCTACATGATGTTTTATTATTTCATATTAAATTTTGTATGTGGTTTTTACCTCTCTCTCTATATCTGTATCTCCATCTTTCCTATCATCTAGGTTTCCATGGCAGAAACAACATAGATATGGCCAGAGTTGACTACATTTCAGACTGTTTCTATGATATCATGGACGACTACATGAGGATGTATCAGGATGGCAACTGCAGAATGATGGTAACGCGTTACTTTTCTAAAATTTAACCCTTATAAGAAAGCTTATGTTTTTCTAAACAACACATTGTATGGCTGCGTTTTGTAAATATTGCACTTTACAATGGTCTAGGTGATAATGTTATCTACAATACATACATATTACAGAGTCCCGAAATAGCATAATCATTATACAACTCAGCAGTATATTGAACTTCGCGCATAAGTACGCTTTTTAGCATTCTAGTGAATGATGATCCATCAGATATAATTGTAAGCACTAATGTATATATTCACGGCGTTTAAAATATGCTTTTTTACGTACAGGATCGACTATCACCTGCTTATATATAAATACATATATATATATATATATTTATTTATATTCATCCAAGCATATAATAGTTCTTTCTGTATTAGGCACAAGGTCTGAAATTTCGGAGGAGGGGTTAAGTCTACTACATCAACCCAAATACTCTACTGATATGTAATTTATCGACCCTGAAAGAATGATAGGACAAGTCGACCTCGGTGAAATTTGAAATCGGATCGTAAAGACAGACGAAATGCCACTAAGCATTTTGCTCGGCGTGCTAACGATTATGCCAGCTCGCCACCTTATCCAAACATAATAAAATAAAGAGTAAAGACCAAAAGATAAATATTTATTTGCATAGATCCATGTACATAAATATTGGATCAGGATGACCGGGCCACGAGTGCAGTCACACTCGAGGGCTCTAGAGCAAGTGTTATGTGCTGCGGCATCAATTCTCCTCATATCTTGTGACTGGAATTCGGTAAACAAGATCTGCACAGAAACCTGTCAGGCGGATTGTTTCTTTGTTGCATGCAATATAGTAATGCAATACACACACACAAACATATACACACACGCACATACACATACACACACGCACACACAGAGAAACACATGTATACGCACACATGTATATGCATAAATATATATGTTTATATATATATATATATATATATATATTGTCAATTGTAATGTTATTGAGAAGCAATGAAAGAAACTATTCTGTAGTTTATATACAGAAAGAAAGTTCTCAAATTTTCCAAGGAAATGGAATGAAACAGAATAGAATAAAATAAAGTAGAATACGTACGTTATTACACGGAAGAATTTTTCACCTAGCGCTTGAGATGACTATTGTCGGAAGGAGAGAGATGGAGGAATAGAGGAAGAGAGCGAGAAAGAGAGAAAGAGAGAGAGAGAGAGAGAAAGAGAGAGAGAGAGAGCGAGAGAGAGAGAGAGAGACCTAAGCCTGTATTATTGTGATTACATAAGATAAGCTGCAGCATATCTCAATTACAGAGCTGTATTTTTGATTTAAAAATATCTGAGAAATGGTTTTTACATTTAATCATATATAATTTCAACGTCTTCTATTCTTACATCCACTCTTGCAATATCATATAAAATTCCCTTCTCTTCAGAAATGTATCATTGTATTGAAAAATGTTTGTCGATGACAGAAATTGTCAAATTGTTTTCGAGTAATTGATAAGAAGTAAAAAAAAAAAAACACGAAAACGAAAACTCCTAACATAGGAATATTAGTTACAGATACATAGAAATGCTTAAAATATAATATCGTATTCACACGTGTACAGACATAATGTAAGTCTGCCAAAAAATAACAACATACAATATAAACATGAAGAATATTGTAGGCAATTATCCATTATTTTTGTTAGCTAACTCTATGTAAGATAACAATTGAAATATAAATAAAAAAGAAATACTGTTCCTTGGATTAATGACACCGATGTTGCACAAATAACTGACTAAATAAATAAATAAATATTTTCAGAATTATCTCTATTTAACAAGATACTCTGACAAAAGTTGTATTTCGTGTTCTACTTTTTCTTTTGCTATTACGATGGAAATTACTTCTCAGTGGCGAAGTCTAAATTATTGTCACTGGAAGTTTTAAAACTTAATACATGTCAAGGAGATGACTAATAATGGTTTCTAATTGAAACACAAAGCCATGTATTTTAAGCGGGGTGGCAAGTCAATACTGTTTACTGCAGTACTTCAATGTACACGAAATGATGTAAAAGCAGGACCTCGGTAGGGTTTGTACACAGAAAGTAAAACCCTGGAACAAAGAATTTCTTCTAATGCTTTAGAGTTTCTGCCAACTCATCACCTTTGGACATGGTTATATCTTTTCAAATTTCGGCACAAGGCCAGCAACTTCGGAGGATGGGGT
>NC_142932.1:18916625-18929125 GCF_046866305.1 Octopus bimaculoides | reverse complement strand
AGAAAATCCACAAATTTCTTTTGTTTCTTTATGTTTGCGATTATTCCCGCTACACCTCTTAATAATCAGTGTTATTTCTTTACTACCCACAAGGGGCTACACACAGAGGGGACAAACAAGGACAGACAAACGGATTAAGTCCATTATATCGACCCCAGTGCGTAACTGGTACTTATTTAATCGACCCGAAAGGATGAAAGGCAAAGTCGACCTAGGCGGAATTTGAACTCAGAATGTAGCGGCAGACGAAATACTGCTAAATATTTCGCCCGGCGTGCTAACGTTTCTGCTAGCTCGCCGCCTTATAGTGTTGTTTTGTTTACATCCCCGCGACTTAACTTTGCAGCAAAAGGGTTGATGCAATACGTACTAAACTAAAAATGGAAAGTACTAGCGCCGATTAATAAGACTACACACTTCAAGGTGGTACCTTATTATGCCTTTCAGCTCAATTACTGAAACAAGTAATAGATAATATAGATAAAATATTAAAGAAAATAACTGCTATCATATAGCTGATACTTTCAAACCAAAGTCTCGAACATTATTGGAAAACAGAAATGCAATACACTCTTCATAACATCTATGAACGTGTTTAGAATAAACTCTTTGAATAAGCACTTACATGAGATTTAACTTGTATTATATATTGACGAAGTAATTATTTCTCTCACTAATGCTTCTCTCGAAATATTATCTCTCCTGCAGATGACCATGGCTGACATGATGTGCTACTGCGCCCTTGAGAATCCACTTATGGATGAACCATCAATGCTGAGCAGCTACCCAAAACTGATGGCACTGAGGAACCGTGTGATGAGTCACTCTAAGTTGTCTAGCTACCTCCAGAGAAGGACACGTACCGAATTCTAAGAAACAAAAAACTGTCTGAACTATTAACCGCAAAATTGTATAACCCTTCACCTTGATATTCTGAATGATAAATACTGTTCAGAAATGGCAATGATTTTACCTATGGTGTATCTTACTGAATCTTCTGTGATAGAATGTCAATAGATACCTCAGTGGCTATTGAAGAGGCAATAGTTTAAATATTGCCATATGTGTAAACGCGATACACATACATAGATATATATGAATGTATGTGTATATGTATGTTGGTATTTGTATATATTGCAGAAAATTGAGGTGAGAATATGATAATAAAATAATATAATCCTAAATATGACTTATGTTATGCTTTTTGTAATGTTATCAATATTTGTGTGAAAAGCGTGATGCAAACTCCTCTATTTCCTCTTATACACACACACACACGCACACATACATACATACATATATACATACATACATACATATATATATATATATATATATATATATATATATATATTATATATATATATATATATATATATATATATATATATATATATATATATATATATATATATATATATATATACATATATATATACCTATTTAGGTATGTATGTATGTATCTCTCTCTCTCTTTCTTTGTCTCTCTCTTTGTCTCTCTCTCTCTCTCTCTCTATATATATATATATATATATATATATATATATATGCGAGTAAAAATAAATACAAAAAAGGTGGGGGTTTTTGTATGATTGTGTATAGAGGAATATATTATTTAGTTTAAAAGAGTTCCAACACTGTCTGTTTTTTATGTTTTATTTATATTCCTGCAGAACCAATGTGGGGTATAGAATATGGAATATACAATATATAATATAATATACAATATATAATATAAAATAAAATAAAATAAAAATGGATGGCACCATGAAAGAAAGTATTGAATGTAGATGAAATATTGAGTGTTCAATATAAAGGATCAAATATATAAATATATAAATATAAATATATAAAGGCGACTCGAGTTTCAGGGCTATTTCCCTTCGTCATGGCTGGTATGACAGACTTTATACTCTCTTTTACTCTCTTGCTTGTATCAGTCATTTAACTGCGGCCATGCTGGAGCACCATAATTTGAAAATATGGTAGTTATTTGTAAATCATGTTTACACATCATGACAGAACATTGACTGATGCTGTAATTCTATGCCATGAATCAAAACATGAACAAAAGTCTTTCCAGAGCCGTCGACTAATGAGGCTGTTTTCCCGTATTTTCTGGTGTATTTAAACTCCCGTCCCAATCTGCCTGCCCGAAACGCCGGTCCGTGACATGTTTACTAATTTTTGCCAGCTCATTGTTATCCTAAATTATGCTCTCAATGTTTTGGGTTGGGTCACGTACAATTGAGAAACCAGCGTTCGAAATACAAGTGATGAACAGAAAACTTTAAAATCGGAAAATGGTTTTGTGAATAATATCCGACAATTAGTAATTGTTGAACTATACACTTTCTTTGTCTTCTTCTTCATCCTCATTGTCATCCTTCTTATCATCATTATAATTATCATCATCATCATGGTCGTAGTCCTGATCATCATCATCATTATTATTGTCATCATCATCGTCATGTTATCTCTACGGTTCTTCATATCTGAGACGTTATCACAGTCCGGAACTTCAGCTTGGTTCATTTCGTTTGGAACATCTTTGAATAACCTATGCAGTTCATATTTGCGACCTGTATTTGGTCTTCCGATCTGCTTTACATTGCAGCATCTCATCACCCAAATTATACCCTAAATGAACATCATATTTGATAAGGTAATTTGGGATACATTTCAAGTAAAATATATAATTGACACGTTTGAAACGTGTGAATAAATGTCTGCTAATTCAACACTGAAAACATGTTTGACACCGCACAACCACAACTACAACACCAGTAGCTACTACCGCAACAACAGCAACAACAACGACAATAAACACGAGCTAACGATTTAGAGTTCTTTTTTCTCCTCGTGGCACAAGGCCCGAATTTTGGGGAGAGGGGTCATGTCGATTAGATCGACCTCAGTACGCAACTGGTACTTAATTTGTTGACTCCGAAAGGATGAAAGGCAAAGTCGACCTCGCCGGAATTTGAACTCAGAACGTAAAGACAGACGAAATACCGCTAAGCATTTCGTCCGGCGTGCTAACGTTTCTGCCAGTTCGCCGCCTTGAAAACAATTTAGAATTACTTAACATGTTAGAAATAGCAGCCAAACACCACTGTAATCGCACCTTACCGTTTTCAGTCAGTGGAGGACATTGGAAATGCATATGCGTATAAAAGAAAACGTTAACTAATGCTGGATTGTATTTGATTATGCATCTGAATTACGCTTCTCTTAATACCGCCACCAGCACCACCACCACCACCACCACCACAAAGATCAACATTACCAATATAAAATATCGGAAAATTCAACTCTTTCTTAAAGAAATTACAATTCTGTAATAGCAATAATCAAAGTCTTGTCTGCAAGAATAATCTGGCAAGAATATGTCCTAAGCCATAAGGAATATTCTAATGTTGAACATTTGAGTTTATTTCAAAACAACGGAAACCGTTTGTCTCCTTCAGCGTTTCTGTCTTACTGTATTAGTTTTCTATTATTTTCTGCAAGATATTTTTGCAGCTCTATAGGTGTTATTTTATAGTAATCCACTTGCATAAAGCCTTCACCTTCCGATTTGTATAGTAAATTTAATATTTCTATTTCAGACTTTAGATAACATATTTCAAATTCAGTTATCAATATGCTTACTTTTATGTTTGATTTTGCTACTTTATTTAATGTCCAGTCGAAATGAATAGATAAATACACAAACGAGACTTGTTTTGCTGATAGACAGAGCCCATGTAACAGAAAAATACAAATTTCACTGACAAAACAATCAATCATCTGAATAAATGTTCCTCACTAGAATTACGCTCCTAAACAAGAGTGGAAGATTAGAGCAGGCTTTAAGGCGTCCCAAAAATGTTTTGAGGGATTTATTTAAGAGATTTATTGTCTAATTTCAAATCACTTGGAGATTAACTATGCCTTTTACCGAACTGAAACCCTAAAATAAAGAACCGAAATATTATTGCGATTACATTAATCGATTAAACACTGTCGCAAATTATTTGTATTTACGCCTGTGTCAGACACTCATACTCCCTAAGACAAAAACATTTCACAACCCCCGAGAAGTGCAATCTAGTTAAAGCTAGATATCAACCGTGTGGAACATACATGTTGTGAAAAACTTGCACAGCTTTGGTTATTGCCAATCTGTATGAATACATAAGCATATAGATTTGTGTGCGCGTGTATGTGTGCATTTATACTTAATGGCTGCAACTTGGATTTCGAGTAACGCCATTACTTGATTGTTCTCTTAAACAGGAGAAGCACGTATGTGGCTTTCCAGCCTCACTAAGGCAGAGGTGCTGCAGTGACGGCATCCCTTGCGGTAACTTATTTTTCACCCAAGTTGGCGCATGACTTCATTCTCTCAGGGAATGTTTGATCCCGTGTTTTGCCTTTTTACGGCTACGGTCAGCCTAGGAATGCAACACATAATAGAGATGTTAATAATCAAGTCTGGAGCTTGAAAATCTAGTGCCAATCCCACATTATAAGCAACATATGCATTTGCGAAAAAATAGAACTAGTCTACATCATTGGATGCAAACGTAGTTGATGATGTCGCATCAGAGCTTTCCTTCTAGAGAGTTGTATAAAGACAGACTAGATTTCTCTCTCTCACAGCTGTTGGATGACCGCTGAATCTAATGAATCCATATGCCTTCCGACATATTCTGATTTTCGACTTGCAGGCTCTGCAGTGAAAACCATTCTACTTAGCAAACAGGCTTAGCAGAGTTACCGTTTTAGTCGCTGACGAGCCAACCATGCTGCACGCTGAACTGGGTTACTTTTTGCTTGTAGCAGTAAGAATGGCCGGAGATAATATATATGTGTGTGTTTGCATTTGTTCGTTAGGCAATGACAACATAAAGAAGATAACATGGGCACCATAACTTCCTATGCATTCGTATTAGCTTTATGCTTAAAAAGATGGGAAAAGGTCATATTTTGGTCATTAGGCCTTTAACGGACCAAGTAGATGAATGCAAAAAGTTTTTGGAAGAAAATGTAAGGAGAAAGGGATTAAGGGGCATGTGTGTGTTATATGTTTATGTTTGTGCGTTTGTCTGTGTATCATATACATTATATATGAATGTGCATGTATATATACTCATGTATGAATATGTATATGTACACACACTTACGTGGGGTACCCAAAAGTAACCGGAAACAGCCTCTGAGGGACAAACCCGTTCTAGCTCAAGCTTCCGCCGCAAGAATCCAGTTGATGCAACCCTTGGACATCGATTTAAGTCGTACTACTATGTGGTGTGTCTTTGTTTTGCAATGTTTCTCCCCTCTTCATTGATTTTTGGGATGGCTGAGACGAAGGACAGTGCACATCCATGAAATTCTGTTCTCTGCTGGGGGAAACGGCGGCTGAAAGAGTAGATAGGCTTCAAACAGCTTACAAGGACGTTGCTATGAATCAAACACTAGTTTACGAGTGTTTCCACTCTTCAGGAATGGTCACTTGTCACTTGAAGAACAACCTCATCCAGAGTGACCGTCGATTTCCTGAACAAATGAAAACGTTCTGAAAATTCGCGCACTCATCTTGAAGAACTGTCACCAAACAATTGACGAACTTGTCGATATGTCTGGTGTATCTTGGAGCTCCTGTCAACTAATTTTGAGCGAGGAATTGCATGTTGTAAACTGAAAGAACAGTTGAAAGTTGATCTAGACATTTATTGGAAGGTCTTCACTAGTGAGGAAAGCAGCTGCAACGGAATTTGCAGGTGTGGAAGTCTTGAAGAAAAAAACGACGGAAGCGTCAAAAGGTATTACTTCGCAAGATTTCCAGCACTGCTGGAAAGCGAATACTGCAAAGCGAGCCTGGACCGATGCATTTCTTCAAATGAAGAATATTTCATGGCAATAAAAGTGTGAACATGTAAAACTAAGTGAGTAAAATATTGGAAAATTCCGGTTTCTTTTCGGGAGCTCCTGGTGTATAATTTGTATGTACGAGAGAGAAAGAGAGAGAGAGAGAGAGAGAGAGAGAGAGAGAGAGAGAGAGAGAGAGAGAGAGAGGGAGGAGGGAGACAGAGTCAGAGAGAGATAGAGAGAAAGAGAGAGAGAGAGAGAGAGAGAGAGAGAGAGAGAGAGAGAGAGAGAGAAAGAATATATAACCGAACAGAAGTTTGTTTATAAAATAATTTGGTTAATACTTTGTATATATAGGCGTGGCTGTGTGGTAAGAAACTTGCTTCCCAACCACATGGTTTCAGTTTCAGTTCCGCTGAATGACACCTTGGGCAAGTGTCTTCTACTATGGCCTCGGGCCAACCAAAGCCTTGTGAGTGGATATGGTAGACGGAAACTAAATAAAAACCCGTTGTATATATGTGTGTGTGTTTGTGTGTATTTGTCTGTCTGTGTTTGACACCCCTCCCCATCACTTGACAACCGCTGTTGGTTCTGGGGTCGATTTGTTCGACTAAATGCAGTGCTGCAGCATGGCCACAGTCAAATGATTGAAACAAGTTAAAGAATATATATATATATATATATATACATTCAAATGTATGTATGTATGTATGTATGTATGTATGTATGCATGCAGTCATGATTGTTTTATTTTTTTCTAAATCTTCTGTAACTACAGAAGCTGAGACTATAGTAGGTTTCCCTTTCACAGTTTAACATTGAATATGCCGCAAAGGACATGCAGTTCTAAGTACTAGCTAATTGTCAGCCGATTTAAATATTAGTCACATAGTATAATAATTATGTATGCATGTATGTACTATGTATCTATGCTTCTATCTATGTATCCCCATATCTACCTATTTAACTATATGAAAAGCAGTGTATATATATATATATGAGAGACCAAAGTGTATATATATAAAAAAGAATACAAAAATGGGACAACATCCAGATAGTTAGATGATACAAAAAAGGGATACAAAAAAGAGAAAGAAAAACAAGGACGTGTCATCCGGAGTCAGTCTGGATGTTTAGCGTTCTTGTTCCATTTTTTGTATTCTTTATATATATATAAATGAAATATTTCATCGGGGGGGGGGGGGGGTAGCTGATGAAGAAGAATGTTCTCTATGTGGCTTGTGTGTTTTCTCGTCTACGTTTTGTTTGCAATGTCCTGTACCCAGATATGCACCTATACATACAGGTGGATGTCGGTATGCACATACCTGTACGTATATATGCATATACTCATTTACTATTTGTTTTTACATGACCGAACGCAGCGTCACCAATCTGTAAGTAGTTTTCGTAACTTTATATTTTCCGGCGCTACTCTATCTCTTTCTCTTTCTCTTCCTCCTCAATTTTCCCCCCTCTCGTTCTTCCTCTGTTTACTACTACGTATCTCTCTTTACCCCTCCCGTTCTTCCTCTGTTACTACTGCGTATCTCCTTTTCCCCCCTCGTACTTCCTCTCTTCCTCTTTTCCTCTCGTTGCTCACCTATTCTTCTACTTCCTCCCTTTGTTTCTCCCTCTACCACTCTCTCTCTCTTCCCCTTACACCGCATGGTCACATGCTTCCGGTCAATAATCCTTTTCTTCCTTGGCTATCCCCGAGCAAACACGCGAACTTACTTCGTCCCCACTTACAAGTTCGTGCCTCACAGCGTTCATACACATAATTTTTCCCGTCTGGCCGTATAGCCTTTTCTGTTTGTTTTCCTGTCTTGTTTTTAGTCCGCCACAACATTCCTCCATGGCAAGGTTTAATTTGTGTATACAAATTTAATTTGCGGTCCATGGGAAGAGCCGTTTTAGCGATGCGTCCTGCCCAGCTCTTCGAAACGCCGGTGTTAAAACGGGGGTAGCTGATGAAGAAGAATGTTGTCTATGTGGCTTGTGTGTTTTCTCGCCTACGTTTTGTTTGCAATGTCCTGTACCCAGATATGCACCTATACATACAGGTGGATGTCGGTATGCACATACCTGTACTTATATATGCATATACTCATTTACTATTTGTTTATATATATATATATATATATATATATATATTTAAATAAAATGTTCTATTTGATATATATATATAATAAATTATATATATACACGCATATATGTATACATAGCTATAAGCTTGTATGTAAATGCATATAATATATATAAATATATATATATATATATATATATATATATATATATATATATATATATATATATATATATATATATATATATATATATATATATAAATATATATATATATATATATATATATAAATATATATATATATATATATTTGTGTGCACGCGTGTGTGTGTACGGAGTGTGTGGGAGTATAGCTAACAAAAATTGAGAAAAGAAGTGAAAGTACGCCACACGATTTTGTGAATGCTTCAGGTAAACTGCAACATATAGCAATTTCATATTTACACTCCTTTCATAACGTCGTTTAAAGAACAGTTTTGATAGCTTTCTATATAATGATAGGTTATTGCTATCGCTTCCAATCCTATAACTATTCTGTTAATATCTTAGACATATCTTGTGTTCAGTTATGCGCTCATTATATTCGCAGGTGTTTATTAATGATAGGAGTTGTCAAACTGTTTTCATATATTTTGCGGCAGCTAAAAATAGATCCTGAGCATATGAACAATTCATACATATATGCGATAGTTCTTATGTTATCCAATATTTAATTTGGAAAACACAGTGGAAAGAAAATAGAAAAAATAAACACGTGCTGCAAACCGATTCTAGATAATATAAAGTAAAAAAGTAAAAAACCTGATACGATGTAAAATATATTCTTAATAGAAATCATCTATTGTATTCATTAACTAATCTCTATATCGGATGATGTTAATAATAATAATAATAATAATAATAATAATAATAATAATAATAATAATAATAATAATAATAATAATGATAATAATAATAATAATAATAATATTAATTATAATAATGATAATAATAATAATGAGGATGATGATAATAATAATAATAATAATAATAATAATATTAATGATGATGATGATGATAATAATAATAATAATAATAATAATAATAATAATAATAATAATAATAATAATAATAATAATAACAATAATAATGAGTAGAAGTAGAAGAATAGTGATGATGATGATGATGAGGAGGAGGAGGAGGAGGAGGAGGAGGTGGAGGAGGATGTGGCGGAGGAGAAGAAGGTGGAGAAGAAGGGTATTGATGGCGACTATAACGGCAATAATCATAAAAATATATGGTGATTATAACGATGATAGTGTCGATGATGCTTACGGTAGTGGATATAGTTGTGGTTGTGATGATGATGATGATGAAGGTAGTGATGAAGAAGCTGCTGCTGATAATGATGGTGATGATGATGACGGTGAGGTTGATGTTTGTAGCGATAGCGATGTTGCATAAGTAAATAGATCTCATTTTTCGATTTAACAGCAAATTTTTGCTGTGTTTTCTTTCTTGTTCGATGTTTAGAATCCCATTACCAATTTATTGTCCCTTGAAATCGTAACATGTAACATGTGTCACATTGGTGGTGGTGGTGGTGATGACGATGATAATTGATGACGATGATGATTATGATTTTGATGACGACGACGCCAACAACAGCAACAACAACAACAACAACAACAGCAATAATAATAATATAAATAATAATAATAATAATAATAATAATAATAATAATAATAATAATAATAATAATAATAATAATAATAATACTAATAATAATAGTAAGTGAATTCCAATTACAACAAATTCAAGAATTAGACGAACTAGAAACACCTGCAGAAAAAGCTAAGCGCTTGAAAACCCGTGCTAAAATTGCTGCCTTAGATATTATGACTGAAAAATGGCATGGAAAACCTCTCAATGGCAAATACCCAAAGAGAGCGAATAATGCAGATATTAACAAAGCCCCTACCCACCAATGGTTAATGGCCTCTGACTTGAAATCAGAAACAGAGGGGTTTATCATAGCAGCCCAAGATCAATGCCTACCTACAAAGAACTACCAGGCCAACATATTAAAGAACGGCAGCTCCCCATTATGACGTATATGCCAACAACAAAATGAGACCATCGATCATGTTGTCTCCATGTGCAGTCTGCTTGCGCCTACAGAGTATCTCAACAGGCATGATAGAGCTGCACAATAAAACCTGGACTTGCCCCATGATAAAAACTGGTGGGAACACAAACCACCCCCAGTACTTGAAAATGATCACGTTGCACTCCTCTGGAACTTCACCATTCAAACTGACAGAAAGATAGACGCAAATAGGCCAGACATCATACTGAAAGACTTCAGACAAAAATCATGCCTCCTCATTGATATGACTGTCCCAATTGATATAAACGTCTCTGTCAAGACCTACCAAAAACTGAGCAAATATAAAGATCTTGAAATAGAAATTAGCAAAATGTGGAATCTGAAGACGAAAACAATACCTATTGTCATAGGTGCCCTGGGAATGAGAGCGAAACGGGCTGATTACTACCTAGCTCAGATACCAGGAAACCCCAAAATGGCTGAAGTTCAAAAGATAGTGCTTATGGGAACTGCCCATATCCTACGTAAAATACTGTCTATGTGATCTCAAATTTTAAAGCAAACACATAATTTTCTTATGGTTTCTTAAACATTCACTTGAACAAAACTGTATAAATCCAAATATATGGTACCCTAGGCATAACACCTACAAGAACTTCTAACTTGTTGTCTCTTGAGGTCTCTGGGTGAGACTTGGATCCAACTTGTACAAATGCAAAGCAAAAGTCAAACATAAAATAATAATAATAATAATAGTAAGTAAAAAAACAGCGCGATGCGTTTTGTAATAAACAGTTGTTTCAATTTCCATTTAATAATAATAATAATAATAATAATAATAATAATAATAATAATAATAATAATGATGATAATAATAATAATAATAATAATATTAATTATAATAATGATAATAATAATAATGAGGATGATGATAATAATAATAATAATAATAATAATAATATTAATGATGATGATGATGATAATAATAATAATAATAATAATAATAATAATAATAATAATAATAATAATAATAATAATAATAATAATAATAACAACAATAATAATGAGTAGAAGTAGAAGAATAGTGATGATGATGATGATGATGAGGAGGAGGAGGAGGAGGAGGAGGTGGAGGAGGATGTGGCGGAGGAGAAGAAGGTGGAGAAGAAGGGTATTGATGGCGACTATAACGGCAATAATCATAAAAATATATGGTGATTATAACGATGATAGCGTCGATGATGCTTACGGTAGTGGATATAGTTGTGGTTGTGATGATGATGATGAAGGTAGTGATGAAGAAGCTGCTGCTGATAATGATGGTGATGATGATGACGGTGAGGTTGATGTTTGTAGCGATAGCGATGTTGCATAAGTAAATAGATCTCATTTTTCGATTTAACAGCAAATTTTTGCTGTGTTTTCTTTCTTGTTCGATGTTTAGAATCCCATTACCAATTTATTGTCCCTTGAAATCGTAACATGTAACATGTGTCACATTGGTGGTGGTGGTGGTGATGACGATGATAATTGATGACGATGATGATTATGATTTTGATGACGACGACGCCAACAACAGCAACAACAACAACAACAACAACAACAATAATAATAATATAAATAATAATAATAATAATAATAATAATAATAATAATAATAATAATACTAATAATAATAGTAAGTGAATTCCAATTACAACAAATTCAAGAATTAGACGAACTAGAAACACCTGCAGAAAAAGCTAAGCGCTTGAAAACCCGTGCTAAAATTGCTGCCTTAGATATTATGACTGAAAAATGGCATGGAAAACCTCTCAATGGCAAATACCCAAAGAGAGCGAATAATGCAGATATTAACAAAGCCCCTACCCACCAATGGTTAATGGCCTCTGACTTGAAATCAGAAACAGAGGGGTTTATCATAGCAACCCAAGATCAATGCCTACCTACAAAGAACTACCAGGCCAACATATTAAAGAACGGCAGCTCCCCATTATGACGTATATGCCAACAACAAAATGAGACCATCGATCATGTTGTCTCCATGTGCAGTCTGCTTGCGCCTACAGAGTATCTCAACAGGCATGATAGAGCTGCACAATAAAACCTGGACTTGCCCCATGATAAAAACTGGTGGGAACACAAACCACACCCAGTACTTGAAAATGATCACGTTGCACTCCTCTGGAACTTCACCATTCAAACTGACAGAAAGATAGACGCAAATAGGCCAGACATCATACTGAAAGACTTCAGACAAAAATCATGCCTCCTCATTGATATGACTGTCCCAATTGATATAAACGTCTCTGTCAAGACCTACCAAAAACTGAGCAAATATAAAGATCTTGAAATAGAAATTAGCAAAATGTGGAATCTGAAGACGAAAACAATACCTATTGTCATAGGTGCCCTGGGAATGAGAGCGAAACGGGCTGATTACTACCTAGCTCAGATACCAGGA
>NC_142932.1:18886625-18914125 GCF_046866305.1 Octopus bimaculoides | reverse complement strand
ACACGTAAACATGCTTGTTACATCAACACCAGTGGACTGACTGTTGAGTAGCTGTCGTGTAGCGGTTGAGCAGAGATCATCCGAAGATGCTAGATAGCAGTAGCTTGAGACATAACAGTTACTGAATGACAGATCATGTGCAAGTCAGAATTTCATTCACGCGCGCTTTCTTGAACTTTCCCAAATGCAAGAGTGTCAGGTCAAAATCTACATTGGGATTCAGGACTTATGCTATTTACTACATGCATATTCAAGGGGTCAAAGAGTTTTCCGTTTATGCACAACAAACTTATTCCCCTGTGATTACCACATACACTCTTCTTCCCCCTGATTTAGTTCAAGTGTTACAGATGAATCTTTGTTTGGGAAGAAATCCATTTTTCCAAATGAAACAGATCAATTTGCGTAGCTTTTTTACAACTTATCTACTCACATGCTTGTACACTTCTATGGAAATACCGTCTTGTCCAGGAGCATTACTACCGAAAAGTTTCTTTTCATAGCAATACTTATCTCTTCCGAGGAAGGATCTTCCGCGAGTTCCTCGATCATAGATCTGAAGGATTTCATTGGTTACTTTATAATCTGTTATGGGTTCTTGATTTTATACCGATTTAAAACGTTCCCATATTTGCTACTTAAAAGTTATAACCCATAAATCGAAAGAATATGTTCCGTATCGCTTATTTTTGGATCAAATACACCTTTCAGATTATTAGACATGACTCTCAAGTTGTGGGAGTTGAAAATCAGTTCCAATTCTTGGTTTTTTTTTCTGCCTACCAAGAATTTTTCACCTCACGCTGAAATTTTTTTTAAGTAATTTCCTTAAAGGCTATGTATAAGGATCTGAATGTTGGGCTTTTGTTTGAGATCCATGCCTTGTGATTTACGTGTATAATTTTTAGCGGAGGTTTTATTTAATAATCATTCTCATCGAACCAATCTTGGTGCTTGCGTTTGATGAATCTTGGAACTCTTTCGGCAGATGATTTAATGTTATCTCGGAGATGACGCCATAAAGCTTCAGGATAACTGATTTCCTTAAATTTTTGAATTTAGATATGTTTCAAAATTTTGTGACATGTCAGGAACTTTTAAATACGACACATTTATTTTCAGAGACATGAGAGATCTCAATGGCCCCTGTATATGGTTTAAGAAATAACTAATTATGGACCATCCTGTGATCTTAGTAACACTCCGGATCTTTGTGAGCTATGGTTAATCTAACATCACTGCAATCTTTCTGCTTAATTATAACATACTCAAGCATACGCTAGTTGTCAGTTACCAATATGCTTGTAGTTGATTATCTGCCTAATGAAATATTGTGTTTGTAATTGTTAAAAAAAAAAATTGCTGACAAAAAGACAAAACAGTTGGAAATCACTTTTATCCTACCTATTCCCTGTTTTCCTATAACATTTGACCAGACTGGGTGTTTGTTACCTATTCTAGCATTAAGATCGCCCATCAATATGGAATTTTACTGATAACTATTTGCAATTTCGAGTAGAAAATATTATATTCGTGTTCAGATGCTGATAAAGAATGTGCATATGCACTGATAATGTGCATAAATGAGGGATTACATAGGGGAATACGAAAGGTCGTGAGACACGCATCAACAGCTTAAAGGATGGATTGCAACTTATGAAGTAAAGTCATAGGGTTTAAAATTAGCGATACTACTACTACCACCACCACCACCACTACTACTACTACTACTACTACTACTACTACTACTAATAATAATAATAATAATAATAATAATAAGAAGAAGAAGAAGAAGAAGAAGAAGAAGAAGAAGAAGAAGAAGAAGAAGAAGAAGAAATAGAAGAAGAAGAAGAAGAAGAAGTTAAAGAAGAAGAAGAAAAAGAAGAAGAAGAAGAAAAAGAAGAAGAAGAAAAAGAAGAAGAAGAAGGAGGAGGAGGAGGAGGAGGAGGAGGAGGAGGGGGATTATGATCACGATGTCGTGATGGTGATAAGGAATATGTCGACGATGCTGGCAACGACATCGGCGACGACGATGGCGACTACTACTACTACTACTACTACTACTACTACTACTACTACTACTACTACTACGACGCCGACGACGACGACGACGACGACGACGACGACGATGATCATAATGATGATAATGTTTTCTGTTATCTGCTGCAAGAAGCTCTAATGGAAAGCAGATTATAGTGACACTTTACAATCCACACAAAAAAGGAATGAAAGTCATCGGGATAAATGGGATAAAATTATACAGTGTACAAAATATGTGAATATATGACTGATGCAGTCTTCCAGACACAAGAAAGCCTTGAATTACTACAAATCAAGGAGCTCCACAGATCCAGGATCATCTGTACCAAAAAGGATACAGACCCTCACTTAATCTAAAAGCATATTCGTCCTGACTCGTTTTGCCACGGACACGCATCTTTTGAAAACCCTCCTAGAATGGAACTCTTTCTTACTATCCCTCAATCCCTTTTCTAAGAGGAATTAGAAAAATATATAAAGGCGTTTGGAAAGCGTCTGCCCTCAATTCTATGAGCCTCTTTGACTAGAAAGAAAGAACATGTCCTGCTCCACCTCGTTAGAGAAGATGATGAAGATGGCTCCTATGATCGTGTCGCGCTTTCTTTACTTGTCTTTGTATAATACATTTTCACCAATCTCAAGAAATACATAGCGCACATTGTGTAGCTGAGAGGAGAAAATTAACCAGTTGAAACAAAGGGTTTCTTTCTGTTCGGGACATAGTATAAGCATTTCTTTGGAATCAACTGATTTTCTGCAGCAATAATAAACTATATTTGAAACTATACCCACAATTTCCCTTCAATACAATTCTTAGACTTGTAGATCTAAAAAGTTTTGAATAGAAACACAGCTGAATATCACTCTAGGCCGACAATCCAAAAACTGATATATAAAATCTTTCATGAATAAGTTGTATTCATCTTTGTGTATATATATTTTTTTAATTTTGGCATATTTATTACAGAAGTTAATATAGCAGGCACCGTCTTTTCTTAATTAATTAAGAAAATCAAATTTAGTATTGTAAAACGGTAAATTAGTGGATAATTTCTCGACGTATTCATCGAAACATTAGCAAATATTTCAAAGGAATTATATTAAATACTGAATCTACTCAGGAAAATAACTAGTTGCTTCCGCAATTATGGCGATTTAATCTATTCTCTGTCGCAGTTTATTTTGATAAGCCTTATAATATATAATATAAAACTTGAAAACATAATTGAAATGTGGTCCACAGTTCTTCATTTAATAATTTCATTTGTTTTAATAAAACCTCGTTCAATATCACTAAAAGATATGAAATTTTAGGAGTCTCTATGAAGATTACTTTATAACATAATTTATAAATATTATTAAAAAATTTATAGTTTCTTTATGACTTAAAAAGTCTTAGTCTCAATGAAATATCTATGTACGCCCCGCCACTTACCCGCTTTGCAGGAAAGCTGTAAAATATCTTTACATGAAACTAAATGCATATTTATCGAGTTTAATGAGAAACCTGACCTTCAACAAATTTAAGACGTTCGTTTAATTTAGAATTCATCATAGATGAAATACGTATGATTCCGGTTTCAAACGGTACCTTTGCAGCAATATTTTCTGGGTTTTTTTCCTATTTCTGTTTTTTTTTTCCTATTTCTAACATTCAACTAAATTCAACTGAAAGATTTGTCATATCTTTATTGAAATTTTAACTTTGCACTGCGTTTTCGTTTTCAATAATTGTTCGTAAAATTTATTAATATTAGCAAAACCCTGAGGCAAATCTTTAATACAATTCGCACCTAATTCTAATTCTCTAAATCTTTTCTTGGTTTCCAAATGTGGTGATTAAATTCTGTTATCAATTTTTGCTAGATGGCTCGAGATAATATTCTGGACGTCATTAAATTTTCACCGTAATCTTCTTTCAGTCGGATGGATACTAAAAACGTTACAATTTCTCTTTGCTCCGATTTCTTTTCTCAGAATTTGTGCTTTTACTTGAAAACATTTATTTTTGCCATTAAATGAAAAATTGTTTGATCACAGTCTTGTAAAAAGATATTTAAATCATTCACTACAAGAACGAAATTCAAAATGATAAGCTAATAATTGAAGCATTCACTTGGAATCTGAAAATTTTGAAGATAATGGCTAACTGTAATTGTATTATTATTTTTTATTTTTCATTTTAGTTAAAATTTTTTTACTTTTTTTCCGAGGAGAACGATTCACTGCAGAAAATTTTCTGCGAGATAGCCATCTGTTCTCTGAGTAATACAGTAATGATTCCTATTCAAATCCGACTGAAAAACAAAAATCGCTTAAGTATCTGATGCTGAGATAATTCGACGTTATAAAATTTCAAAGATATGATTCATGGTTAAACTTAATTCCAATGATAAGCATTTTGAAACAATGTTTTCACTATATATAAACCACTGTAAACTTTTAA
Source organism: Octopus bimaculoides (assembly GCF_046866305.1). Lineage (NCBI taxonomy): Eukaryota > Metazoa > Mollusca > Cephalopoda > Octopoda > Octopodidae > Octopus > Octopus bimaculoides. The sequence goes on along the minus strand of NC_142932.1, from coordinate 18,909,639 downwards.
TATCAGGATTAATTTCCCTTACGTCTCAGATATAACCCTGGTAAAAGAGAGAAAGAGAAATTTGGGAAAGTTAGTAATGTTTATATCAACACAGATCTCTACACGATTCACCACCACTAACAGCCACTGCTACTACTACTGCTACTACCACTGCTACTACTACTACTACTACTAATACTACTACTACTACTGCTAGTGCTGCTGCTGTTGCTACTGCTGCTACTGCTACTAACCACTAGTACTACTCCTTCATCATCATCATTCTACCACTACCACCACCACCACCACCACCACCGCCGCCACCGCCGCCACCACCACCACCACCACCGCCACCACCGCCACCACCACCACCATCATCATCATCATCATAATCATCAACGTCGTCATCATCGTTTTCTTCTACAGACAGTATCATAAAATACGCTGCTGCATTATAGCAATATCATATGATACAAACCATATAGGCTGCTGCTGGTTTTACATCTTTTATAATTGTGTGCGCGTGTATATATATACATATATATATATATATATATATATATATATATAGATATATATATATATATATATATATATATATATATATATATATATATATACATATTTACATATATATATTCATACATATATACATATATACATATATATATATGTACACATATACATATATATACACATATATACACATATATACACACAAATATATATATATATACACACACACACACACACACACACACACACATATATATATATATATATATATATATATATATATATACATATATACATACATATATATATCTATATCTATCTATCTATATATCTATCTCTCTATCTATCTATCTATCTGTATATATATATATATATATATATATATATATATATATATATATATATAGATATATATATATATATACATATATATATATATATATATATATATATATATATATATAGATATATATATATATATATATATATATATATATATATATATATATATACATATTTACATATATATATTCATACATATATACATATATATATATGTACACATATACATATATATACACATATATACACATATATACACACAAATATATATATATATACACACACACACACACACACACACACATATATATATATATATATATATATATATATACATATATACATACATATATATATCTATATCTATCTATCTATATATCTATCTCTCTATCTATCTATCTATCTGTATATATATATATATATATATATATATATATATATATATATATATATATATATATATATATATATATGTAGTGCTTTTAGTGAATAAAAAGTAGTACAGCAATAATACAAAGGACACAGCAATGTTGCCAACTCAATCCAAAAGAAAAAAAAATAAAAGAAGTCCCAGAATGCACATGCATTTTTGTAGAATTGCAAAGGCATTCGATGTCTGAATCGACGAAAGGGAAAAATGAAAAAAATAACTGGCATACAATTCATATCCTTTCAATAAAATCTCCTTTTATAATTGCATAATATTTTCCCTTTACGTGTGTGTGTGTGTATGTGTGTGCGTGTGTGTGTGTTTGTCGGTTTGTGTAAGTGTGTGTTTTTTTATATATGTGTGTGTATATTTGTATATCAATACAGGGTATTCTAGAAATATATATACATGTTCAATGGCTATTAAGTAAGTGTTTATGTTTATGTATATATATATATATATATATCATTCTATCTATCTATCTATTTATCTGTACATGTGAAGTTATGATATGGTTCCATTTCTTAAACAACAAAAACACTCATTCTTTCTTACAATTCGATATAAATAATTATATATGGCTATATGGTACGTCTGACAGCTGTTTCTAGGGGCTCGGAGATCTATCAAGACGTTTGTAGATATCGTTCAGGTACAAACCTATCTACCACTTCCTCTCTATCTATTTACTTCCTCCTGATTATTCTCGTGCACTTCTACATACTTCAGGACTCTCCCTCTACTGCCATCCCACCTTCATTATTTGATTTTCTCTCCAACCCAGTGCATCTAATAATAACTACTGCTAGCTTGATTATCAACTTACTCACCTATCTGACCAGATCTCTCTATCGTTTCTTCATACCTTAGTAATCTCCCTCTGCCGCCAACGCAACTCCTTTCTTCGAATTCTCCCATAGCAGTCATATTAGAATCTATTAACTCGACCCTTTCCCTCACATTAATAATCGCCACCACCTTTCTCACTGTTTCTTAACTTCCCATTGTGTATATGGTCATTATTCCTAAATTTTAACATTTATTTACTAATCAAACAACAACTGACCACCCTTCATATACTACCGATGCTACCTCTCCCATTCATTTCTCAACTGTCTACTTCTACTACTACCTCTCTGAATACCTTGATTGTTAAACCCCTTTCATCTTACTGAACTGACTCTCTTGTCTCCTCTCACCCTTCCCTGCCGCAGCACTCCCTACCACTATCTATCTGAGCCACCTACTTATTCCCTCCACTAATGCTTACTCTCCACATTTAAATATTCTATCTTTAAACTTATCTGCATCATGATCTGAAATGTAAATCTGAAGACGGAGGCTCGACTTATCCGATGTTTATCTGCTTCCATTACTAGCTCCATATTTTAGTGAACTACATCTACCAAAGTTAAGTCTGTTCACTTGTTTCTAGTGACAGAAACGATGAAAACCATCATAGAAAACGTCTATAAACACACAGAAATAAAGCCGAAGTAGATGCCAGAATACGTATTAAAAGAAATACTTATAATAGGCACACAGGAAAATGCTTTTATACTGCACACAGTGTAATTTATATAATCAGACAGAAGTAATGCCTGTAGCTCCTCCCACACATGCAGGACTTGCAGCCCTATGTCTATCCATAATAGAAAACAGAATTATACTAAGACAAACAAGTTATGCACCAGATACGTAGTTGTATTGGATAGACTTAAAGGATTTGAAGCACTGATAGAAAAGTCTTAGAAAACCAAATACAGTAATCCCTCGACTTTCGCAGGTGTTACATTCCAAGACCTCGCACAGAAATAATAAAAATCTAACATAGATTCAAAAAAACATTTCACGACAGATATTCTAATAGACCAGTGAACAAAACTAATGAAAAAATACAGACGGAAATACATTCAGCTAGCCCCTTTTCACCGCCCACTCCAGAGGACGAGTCGTCAGGAATCGCCTCCCTACGAACCTATCAGAATCAGTTATCCTTAAATTTTCCAGATAGATTCCCAAATATCACTAACTGAGAATAGGTTTATTTTCCTAACATCTCACATTCTACGCGTAGGTTCCTTGAAAGGTTGATCGCCTTGAACAATCAGTTTTCTGATCTTCTCCGTAGTATTCTAATCGCATGTCAATAGCACCGGAACAGTGGCCACTCGATGCAGAGAAGTAACACCTGGATCTGCAAACCACACGCACTGTCGAGTAACTTTCCTCCAGAAATTCCATTTTGGCCGCTTGTATTCGCAATCATACATTTTGTGTCGTACATTTTGTGTCGTATTCAAGTGCTGGACGCTCATCTAACGTAATGATATATCAAATGATCAGCAATGTAAGGGTTCAGGGTTAGGGTTAGGGTTAGAGAATACAACTACCAGAATTACATAAACTATACTTAAGATCTATTCCATGAACAATATGCACAAAATCTATTGACAAATGAACATATATAACATATAAAACTCCCGCAAAACAGAATACAAAATACATCACATACGACAATAAACTTAAAATAATAATATTCTCAAAATGCACCAACACCAATTTTTGAAAATCAGAGTGTGAAGATCTAGAAACGTTGAATAAGAATTTAGGAACACAGTTGTGTTCAAAAGTTATTCCACTTTTAGATATTTCGTACGTGTATATCCATTACATATGCAATACATTGCAGACACAACTGCATGGTTGCAAATAGAGCTTCTTGACCTCGTGGCCCTGCCTACACTTACGCACCTATATAACTATATATATATGTGTGTGTGTATGTGTGTGTGTGTGTGTGTGTGTGCGTGCGCGTGCGCGCGCGCGCGTGCATATATGTATGTGTGTAAGTGTATATGTATGTATGTACGTATATATGTATATGTGTTTCTATATACATGCGTGTGTATATATATATATATATATATATATATATATATATATATATATATATATATATAAATATAGGCGCAGGAGTGGTTGTATGGTAAGTAGCTTACTTACTAACCACATGGTTCCGGGTTCATTTCCACTGCGTGGCACCTTAGGCAGGTGTCTCGGGCCGACCAAAGCCTTGTGAGTGGATTAGGTAGACGGAAACTGAAAGAAGCCCGTCGTATATATGTATATGTATATATATGTGTGTGTTTGCGTGTGTGTGTTTGTGTGTCTGTGTTTGTCTCCCCAACATCGCTTGACTACCGATGCTGGTGTGTTTACGTCCCCGTAACTTAGCGGTTCGACAAAAGAGATCGATATAATAAGTACTAGTCTTACAAAGAATAAGTCCTGGGGTCGATTTGCTCGACTAAAGGTGGTGCTCAAATGACTGAAGCAAGTACAAGAGTAAAAGAGTATATATATATATATATATATATATATATATATATATATATATATATATATATATATATATATATATATATATATATATATATATATATATATATATAAGTCAGTAAATAGTGGGGTTGTGTTAACCGCACGTGGAGAAATAATAGGAAAATGAAAAAAAGCCAGAATGCTGAACTGGAAGCATAATTTAATAAAGATTTTTTCTAACCGGTTTTCATTGCGAAGGAGCAAATTATCAAGAAGGAGAATGAAAATGTTTTTTTACAAAGAAGTACAAAATGAAGAAAATAATATATAAAACAATAATATATAAAAAAATAAATATACCCATACATTATATAAACCTCCCTCAATACCGCCAAATTCCACTCAGTGGCCACATAGACTCTTGCGCCAGAAAAAAAAAACCCCCTAAATTCATTATATTCCCTTTCTATCAACGTAAAGACAGAATCTCCAAACAAGAAAGAATCAACAAGGAGAATCTTTTCATAGAGAAATTCCAACCATTTCTTAACACACACACCCCTCAGTGACCTTATTTCTCTATGAACAGAGACAAACTTCCTGTTGGGAAAAAAAGAGTTCCTAACTCTAACTAAAAACACTTGTCTCTCCTTACACACACTTCCTGTTTTGACACCACATTTCCTGCTTAACACAAACTTTTAACCCTTTTTTTAAACCTAACAAAACTCTCAACTCTCATGCATCCTTATTTTTCCTACCAATTTATACATGAACTACTATTGAACTACAAAAGCTCAAAGACAATATAATGTATGGGTATATTTATTTTTTTATATATTATTGTTTTATATATTATTTTCTTCATTTTGTACTTCTTTGTAAAAACACATTTTCATTCTCCTTCTTCTTGATAATTTGCTCCTTCGCAATGAAAACCGGTTAGAAAAAATCTTTATTAAATTATGCTTCCAGTTCAGCATTCTGGCTTTTTTTCATTTTCCTATATATATATATATATATATATATATATATATATATATATATATATATACACACACACAAACACACATGCAAACAAATAAATGTGAGTGTCTGTGTGTCAGTGTGTGCATGCGTGCGTATTTGTTTTGCTTGTGCACATACTGTAATGTCATTAATCGAAAAATACAAAGACTAATATTAAACATAATTACATATAGTCGCCATCACATACATGTCCACCTATATACACATATATGTGTCTATTAAAGTGCAGATGCGCAGATTATTTAAACTGTTATGATCAATAACCCTGAATATGTTCAGCTACAGTCGTGGAACTGCACCCAAAAACGCAGTTGTAATGCACAAATTACATAAAGACAACACAAATAAAACTACATGACTGTGTATGTGTGTGTGTGTGTGTGTGTGTGTATGCTCTCGCATACATACGTGTCAATCGACAAATATATATATATGTATATATATATATATATATATATATATATATATATATATATATATATATATATATATATATATATATATATATACATACATGTATATATACATACATACAGGCACGCTTGCATATATTCGAATCGTCACACAATTTTGCAGAAGTCTTAATGAAGAATAATAATGCAGACACTATTAAGACTATGCAAATTTGCAATTACTGGTTGTTTAGAACACAGTGCAATGCTTGCATTCGGAAAACATCCAATTCGCAGTAAGTCTATCTTATTATCTTGCAGCTGTAATTACAGCAATTAAAAGGTGAATCAGCTGTGATTGCAGAGTATTTGCACCTGTAATGACACTTGGGTCTTTTCAGAAAGTTAATGATCGTATGTAATTTTACGGACTATAAAATCCAATGTTATCTGTGAAGTTTGAAGCCTTTTTCTCACTGTGTCTCTGCAGAATATTTAGTAAGCATTGCAACTTTCAGAAAGCTAACGAATCTGTCCTGCTGTGAATTCAGTTTATTTAAACACAACACCAACACCACCAATCAGTCATAACAATGCCTTCCTACACTCTGCATTACTTCAACCACCGTGGCCGTGCTGAGATCTGCCGTATGCTTTTCGCAGCAGCTGGTGTCCAGTACAACGACCGCAGGATCGAGACATCAGAATGGGGCAACATGAGAAGCAGTATGTACAGTCTCACTTCTTCTTCTTCTTCTTCTTCTTCTTCTTCTTCTTCTTCTTCTTCTTCTTCTTCTTCTTCTTCTTCTTCTTCTTCTTCTTCTTCTTCTTCTTCTCTTATTATTATTATTATTATTATTATTATTATTATTATTATTAAGGTGGCTGGATGAAATGCTAAGCGGTACTTCGCTTGTCGTTACGTTCTGAGTTCAAATTCCGCCAATGTTGACTTTGCTTCTCATTCTTTCGGGGTCGATAAAATAAGTACCAGTTGAAGATTGGGGTCAATGTAATCGAATCATCACCACCTCTCCCAAGCTTCCCTTGTGGCAAAAATTTGAAATTATTATTATTATTATTATTTCTAATTTTGACACAAGCCCACATTCTTAAGGAGAGAGTAAGTGAATTACATTGACACCTGTGCTCAACTTCTAATTACTTTATCCTTTCGGTATCGATAAAATATAAAGTAACAGTTAAATAAGTGTTATCGAAATAATCGATTTGACACCCTCTGCTAAAAATTCTGCGTTTTGTACGAAAATTAGTAAAATTATTACCATTAAGGAAGCGATCTGGCAGAGTCATTTGTACTCTTTACGTTGTTAGTTCAAATCTCAGTAGGATCAACATCGACGAATCATCGTTTCGGATTCGATTAAAGAAAGTACCACTTAAGTACTAAGATTGATGGTATCGACAAATATCCTCCCCTCAAAACTGGAAGTCTTGTGTGAAACATAGAAAGAACTATTTATTATTATTATTATTATTATTATTATTATTATTATTATTATTATTATTATTATTATTATTATTATTATCATCATCATTATTATTATTATTATTATTAAAGAATAAAAAGTTTTGAAAGGTACAACAATGCACTATAATACAAAAAATGGACTATATACCTGTTGTAATTTAGTTATCTATAGTCTGATGATATTTCGGAATACAATTCCTTCTTGAGATATTCTTAGATGGAGTTGCTGCTATAATCGGTTTTCCAGCGGCTTTTCCTTTTTCGGAAGCGTCTCAGCAGTGATCGATGAAATAAGTACTACTAAATTACAACAGGTATATAGTCCATTCTTTGTATTATAGTGCATTGTTGTACCATTCAAAACTGTTTATTCTTTACAAACAATACAAAATGCTTCAAGCGAACTACAATACTCTCCTATTATTATTATTATTATTATTATTATTATTATTATTATTATTATTATTATCATTATTATCATTATCATGATTATTATTATTATTATTATTATTATTATTATTATTATTATTATTATTATTATTACTGAGTGAGGGAGCAATACATGTCATCAAAGTGACACTGAGGTAAAATATACTAAGCCTAGTATACCGATCTTGACTACCTATGTTATGAAGGTACACCAGGCACATGCATCACGACCATATCTATGCGACATAGTGACCTTATATCAAGATAAACTGTGCATGACCTTGCTGGTGAGGCTCAGTTAGAATTTTCATTAGTTCGAGTAGCCCAAACCGCGCAAAATGACCATACATAACGGTTGTTTAACGATGTTGAAAGAAACACCCAAGTTAATCGGTTACAATGGCGTTTAAAAGGCCGCGGTCACCTCCCCTTGAACAGCTCACTGGTTCTATGCAGGGTTCAAGGCGGGCAATTTTGAAAGGAGGAGATAAGTCGATGGTTTTGTCCTTGCTGAAATTATTCAACAGCAACCATAAAGCGATAAACTCTTCCCACTTTGGGTATACCTATAAGAATAAATAAGACTTAGAATGTATTCCACCATAGTTTTGACCTTGCTGAGACTATTCAACAGCAACCATAAAGCGATAAACTCTTCCCAAACATCCTTTCTAAGCGGCTGCTTTAATGCTAATCTTCAGTTTGTTTTGAATAGCCTGTCGGCAAGAATTTCCGACACAAGTTTCGCCCACATTCTCCTTCCCTAATTCAGGTTATCAGCTGCATGCAATGAAGTAGTATGCAACACTATATCTTATTACTTATAACTCGCAAATCCTCTATGTCTGGATCGACGAGAGGATATCCGCCTAAAAAAAGCAAGGAATTAATGTGAAGTAGAATGTGAAGGTTCGACCATAACAGAAACCAGTGTTTGATATTTGCATGTTTCACCCCCTTCTCAGCAGAAAAGGGAAAAAACTAACAATCATCATTTTCTAAGTGTAGAATATTTTATTGCAGAAATGCCCTGCTCAATGATGCCAATGTTAGAGTTGGACAACAAAATACAGATCCCCCAGAGTATGGCTATGGCCAGATACTTGGCTAGAGAATTTGGTAAGTAACGTGTCATTCTCAACACATTGCGCTGTGCATGTTTGTGTATGGGTGTGCATTAAGAGGAGTTGCGAATGAACACAATGTCCGTAGATCATAATAAAATGGTGATACATTCAGGCGAATGCCAACGAAAAAAACAGAGTAAACAGGGAGAGAGTAAAGAGCGTTTATTCCTTTTTTCCACGAGTGATTGCAACAGTGAAATATACTTAAGGAAAATCTGTGTTGGTGTGAATGAATGCAGTTGTATGTAGAGCCTATGTTTGTTGAATTATATGAAATATATTTATAATTTTGTCAATGGTGTAGCAGAAGAGCCATAACTTTTGAAAATCCTGTAAGACAGTGGGTTCCTGTCCAAACCAAAATCTATCTCTAAGTAAGTACTCAAAAAACTTGTGGGAAATGAACGAGCAAGGATTCGAGTTTAAATACGTGATAAAAGTGAATTCTTCTAAACAAAATGCCAAGGCAATTATGTTAAACAAGCGGTACATTGTTATCCTGCGATTTGGCTGAGTATCTGTGTACGTACATGTTTGTGTGGTTGTGAGTGTTTTATGTAAGGTTGTACGTTAATGTATTTACTATTATAAACAATCTAGGTTTCCACGGCAAAAACAACATTGATATGGCCAGAGTTGATTACATCTCTGACAGTTTCTATGACATACTGGACGACTACCTGAGGATGTATCACGATAAAGATGGCCGAATGATGGTAAGATAATTTATTCTATTGACGTTTAAATACAAAATTAAATTAAATATATCATTCATAACTTTTAAATCAGAGAAATAACGAAAATGTTCCCAGTAACACAGTCTTTTGCCGTGACCATTAAGTCTCAAGGGTAGTCCCAATGTGACCAAAATATTTTTGTAGTGTTTGTATTTCGTATACATTTACGAAAACAGATAAAATCATTGGCTGATGGATTTTTCAAAATAAATATAAGATATATCCATAATTTTATAATTTTAGAAATATCTAAATAATATCTATGTAGCACATAAAATAAAACTTGTTGGAAACAAGCTATTCTAAAGTTTCTGTTTTTTTTTTTTTTTTTTCCTGTTTCAGTTCAACAGATCCAAGGATATGAATTACTCTGTAAGTTCTGATCATTATCAAACAAATATGCCTCGCATTTTTTTGGATTTTTCTTATTAGAGTTCCTTTTTTTTATTAACCCTTTGTATATATGAATAAAGCTGTTTTGATCATAGTAATCCCAAAGCATTCTTTGATCTCTCTCAAAGTATGAAAATTGTGCGTGTGTATCTACTGCCTACATATAATTTGAAACTAATAAAATTTTAATGTTTGTTTTATGATTCTTTCAAATATCGTAGGAGACTTGTCAGTATAAATAGCACTGATCCAAATATATTACAATACACGCTTCACCCTTAGCTTCAACCTTCCAAACTGAATAAAGAAACAACTGCAATATATTGGACACATTTCGTCACTATTTATGCCGATTAAACAAAATAATACTACTGCATCACATCTGCACTATATCAAAGTATAACGTTTTATACATTGACTTAATATTAAAATGGAGACTTAATGTTTTCAGCGTGTACAAACAAAACATTTCGATTCTTTTTCCAAGTTATATTATTAATTTTGCATGCATTTCAGTCAAAAATCTTTGCTGATGTTGATTCTGTTCATCTCTGTATATTCATTTGGAGTCATATTGGCATATCTTGGTTAAATTTTGCTTAACTGGATAAAGTGGTGTTAAAAAAATATATGGCCGGCTACTTCTGAAGAACAGATTAATCTAACTTCTGTACAGGTTAATGGGAAGGCATATATCTGCGTCGGCATTGATGCTAATGTGTATCGATCACGCTTTCTTCTTAACAACAACGGCGAGGTGAAAGGAGGAAAGTTTCATATTCGAAAAACTACTAAATTTCCACAAATGATCTTGCCAAGGTCTCTAATTTTTATAAGAATTAATTCATAAATTAAATGCAACTCGCTCTCCATCACATAATTAAAATTTCTGGCACAATTAATATGAACATATGAAGAGACTTTTACAGCCTCCTCCATTTCATCTTCTGTATAAGTAAAGTAACACGTCTAAGAAATACGAAATAAGTTATATAATATACCATGTTATATTACATATTGTGGATGTATAAACTATTTTTGGCTGGTATAATTAATTTTAACACTAGATTAGTGTTAGATGTTGGAAAAATAAACGTATTAATTTATTCTGGATGCTATATTTCTCATATTATTGTTATTCATGCATGTTACATTTAAATTACAGTCTGAAAAGCGTATGAGATACCAAGAAACCTGCCGCCGAATTCTCCCCTTCTTAGAGAGAACACTGGAGTTGCGTAACGGAGGTAACCAGTTCTTTATGGGTGACCAGGTTAGTAGAGTCTGAGTTTTGTTTCTTGAATTGTTATTGTATCTAGAAAATATATATCAGCATGATGTAAATACGTTTGGGGATGCAGATAAATTTATTCATGTGCATCACTTTTCAAAAGAAGCACTGCAGTATTAAACTTCAACTCGATGTCCTTGCTTTCAATTATTAAGTCACGAACAGAAACTCTAATCTGTTTGTGATTTTATTAGAGAACTGGAATAAGAGTAGTTGCCGATGAAACTAAACTAAGCCATTCATACCTGGTTACCTCAAAACCATTTATGTTACTGTTTGCAAATGTCAGTTCTATATAACCCAGAGCTACATGCACTCAGTCATATAAATGTTAAGTGTGTGTGTGTGTGTGTGTGTGTGTGTGTGTGTGTGTGTGTGTGTGTGTGTGTGTGTGTGTGTGTGTGTGTGTGTGTGTGTGTGTGTGTGTGTGTGTGTGTGTGTGTGTGTGTGTGTGTGTGTGTGTGTGCCGAAGTAGTATTGAAGGCATATTCTAGACTTTATGCTTGGAAAGGAACTGCAATTTAATTTTAAAAAGTCGAAATTAGAATGTGAAGGGTTTTCAATGCATATATATTTTATTAGTTTTCAATTTTCTTTATATGAGTTTGCTTCTTTACTGAAATGTAATGAAGCGGTTGGGTTTGAAATTTAGTTTCTTATTTTACTCTTGATTTCTTGGTATTAATTAACTGCACAATACGAATTCCCTTACAATATTCATTTATTTCTAATCATGTTTTAGATGACTATGGCTGATATGATGTGCTTCTGTGCCCTTGAAAATCCATTGATGGAAGACCAGAATTTAATCAGGGACTATCCCAAACTTCAGGCTCTGAGAAACCGCGTCATCAATCATCCTAAAATGTCTGCCTACCTCCAGAAAAGATCCCGTACAGAATTCTAAGTGTGAAAATGATTCAATGAGTTAATCAAGGCATATGGAAACGATTATTTTGCTTTTTGTAATCAAATTTGATCTGTAACAATCTCCCACAAATGTATGGATTAAAACTATTACAAACATTATTTGGATATGATGATATTTTTAACAGCTGATGCTGTCTGCTGCATTTTATACTTAGACACCTGTATCGAGGGCGGTCTAAATAAAAATATTTAAGTAGAATTTCAATAAAGATTTAACAAAAATGTTTACCTCTTTCTCTTCCTCTTATTCCCTCCCTCTCTTTCTCTCCCCATGTCTCTCTTTCTCACCCCATGTCTATCTTTCTGGATATTTTATTTCAAGAGAAAACTGATTACTAGACCTGTCACAACTAGCTGAAGAATATTTAATGAAAATTACAGTACGTTCGATTCTCATTATATTCTAGAGACTTATATAATTTATTATTACCAAATAAGAAAGACTAGCGAATGCATATGATATTTTTATTTCCTTCCTGCTTTATATAGAACGGTGCAGAGGTAAATAGATTAAAGATTAGCAAAATTGTTGTTAGTCTATCATTGGATATGAGCAAAAGTAAAATCACACATAAAACAACGAGATAACGGTAACATTCATCTATTTAATTATACTGCTATTAATTCCAGTGGGTACTTAATTCATCTTGTGCAGGGTGGGCAAAAGTCACAAAGCGGTTTGAATGTTTAATAACTACTGTATTTTTTTTGTTTTGAATTTACAATACCATAGTATCATATATAGTACATATATAAAATAAATTTACTTCTTCCGAGGTTGCGCTAATTATGAAATGTATGTAACCTGAACTTTATGTACTCCATTCCCTAAATTTTGGATATATAAATACATATGTGCGTGTGCGTTACAAGAACATAATTATTTATTTCAAATTTTGGCACACAGTCAACAACTGGTTCTTATTTCATTGAACCCGAAAGGATGAAATGCAAGGTCGATCTCGGCGGAATTCGAACTCATAAGGTTAAGACGGATGAAATGCCGCTAAGCGTTTGCCGGCATGCTAATGATTCAGCCAACTTACCGCCTTACAAAAACACAAATATTGACATTATTTTATTAAGTCACTGAAAGTAAGGCGGTAGCCATGTACTAGGAACGACCTTCTAGGATAGTAAATTTGATACAACTGATAACTAGATGAAAATCTAGAGGTGAACACGAGTGTAGAAGTAATATGTGCAATAACACAACTGCTTTAGAAAGTAAGGTGTCGACGTTGCCATTGTGGTTAAATCATAGGTCACAGCCATTTTGTTATAGCAGACAGACTAATTAAGAGTCAAGTTATTCTAGCCGTGATAATCCTGAATTTCTGCTAAATGTAAGATATATATCCTGGTCAATATTATCTTGAATAAACATATCACCCTTCCTTTTTAAGTATTTCCGATATGATTTGAGAGCCTTTTATTTGCTATTTTTAGCAGACCGATAGGAAAACAAGGCTATCTATTCAGACATTAAGAATGTACACCGATGTCTCTGACCGAAACACTGTCAACAAATGTCATTGAAGAAGAGAAGGAGGCGAAGACAACGGTGACCATACGAGGTGACATTTACACGCAACAAATGAGACGGTAGGGTACATTAACTGCGATCATAACATATCTTCATAACAGAGAATTTAGCGGCATGGCCGCATCTAATTTAAAACGTAGAAGTTTGTAACTCTTCTTTCTTAATTTTCTCGAAATTCTAAGCTCTTACGTATCGTCTGTTACGATCAAGTATTTGAACCGAATTTACAACATGAGTGGTATTTACTTCTACCCGGGAGGATCCATACATATATGTGTGTGCGTGAGTATGTGTGTGTTTGTGCCTGTGTATGTATGTGCGTGTGTGTGTGTGTGTGTGTGTGTGTGTGTGTGTGTGTGTGTGTGCGTGCTTGTGTGTGTGTGTCTCTGTGGGTATATGTGTTTATATTAGTGCATATATACATCAAGTATATATATATATATATATATATATATATATATATATATATAATTACGCATTCAAGAAATACACTTAGAATAGATACTTAATTTCATCCACATTTATATTATCAAATCTCTGATAAAATAGGAAATGCTTCTATCCATATATCAGATATTTATACTCCAAATTTCATTCAGTGCTGCAGTTAGACATACTTGAGCTCTGTAGGACACCGTACATTTTGCTGATCGTAATTAAGCGAAAAGCTGAACAAACTTTGGAATCCAGTGAAATGCATGTTATCTACTCAAATTACAGTCTAGGATTCTATGATCACGGAATTCTATGATCATGTGGTGCCTAGTTATATCGTGATAAACTTAGTTCATGAAAATGAGTTAACTCCCAATCTTCCACAAAACGATTATTATATAAGATCAGAATGCATTACTATGATATAACTAAACAATTGGTTTAGTTTTTAAACGGTGGCCACTGGTTACATTATCGATTTGCAGTTTGGTGCCATGAAAGATCTGATAAAGCGAACCTATGTTCAATTCACACATATATATGTCTTGAATGGTCTTATCCAATATGTCAGTTATGTTTCAAGACAGTAGCGCATTATTGAAGGGATTTGGTTTCTCCTTTTTACCAGCTTCAGCCACCATGGAGAAGTTACTCCTTTCGTCATACCTAAATGCTAAGTGGTAGTGAGATGGTAGAATCGTTGCAGCGTTGGAACGAATGGATTATGGCATTCGTTTCGACTCTTGAAGGTCTGAGTCTGTACTCAAACGCGCTCTGGTCAACTTTAGCTTTACCCGCTTACCTTGGGTTCGATAAAATAAAGTACTAGTTGTGAGATCATCGAGTTGGGTTTATACCTACGTCAGAAACGATTATTTTATTTGCAAAGTATTTTTGAGGAAAATTTTGCCGTCACAAATATTTTACATTTAACGTAAAGCTACGTTTTTCGTCTTATAATTCGGAAGTTAATTGTCATCGTTACAACATAAACTGAATTTATGATGTATCAGTTTCCTTTGAGTGTATTATCCCGATTTTATTACATAAAGTGTTACGGTAGCAGTATTGTCACTGAAGAGTTAAATGCTACTGAGGGCAATCCATGAAGGTTCCAATTAAATGATACATCTCAGTAGAAGTTATTTTGGGTTTAAATTAAATTTTGAATCGGGTAACAGATGAACAAACAGCCAATATTTGCTTCCTAAGGCGTGCTATTTTTGAAGAAATATGATTAAACGATCTATGAACAAATACAATTTGTTATGAGTTCACACAATCATATCCGTTCACCAATTACATATAATAAATAAATAAATTAGTAAATATAATAAATAGATAAGCAGATAAATTAATAAATTTATGATAATTTCCCTAACCTAATTCTATTATATGTGCATATTGTTTTTGCTTGCATATTCAACGCAATTCATATTTAATGATTAATGTATTGAATATTCTAAATTTTTACACTTTTATCTCTCTCTTTTTATCTCTCTCTTGTTGCCTTTCGCAGGCTCCCATAGAGATAGAGCATGAACGAAACAGGAGAAGATAGATGCAGACGAATGCTTGAATGTAGGGAACACCATACAATTAAATCAATTAGAATCACACTCATACATACATTATAAAATTTCTAAACAAGTATAAACCTTACCGCAGTCAGAATTCGAAAGAAGGACAAGCACGTGATGTCATTGTATTTTATGATACATACAACAGAACCAGCATAAACTAGGAAACCAAGAGCGGTCTGATCATGCTTAATCATAAAACCCAATCACTAAAATCTCAGTGAAACACAACAAAGGATGAACAAGAACATGATATAAAATGTTTTATAATCACAAATGAACAAGCGTGTCGAACGCATACATCCCACTTTCTGCTGCATGACGCATATTATTATATTTCGACACCAAAGGAGTAACATTCAATCAGGCTATGTCGAAAGCATGTAAAACATAAGCGTTGCCTGACAATTAGCAGACAATAAACAGTGGTCAAACATTAACGTAAGGTGTTCAGTATGTACGCACGGATATATATATATATATATATATATGTATGTATGTATGCATGTGTGTGAGTGTGTGTGTGTGTGTGTGTGTGTGTGTGTGTGTGTGTGTGTGTGTGTGTGAGTGTGTGAGTGCGTGCGCGCGAGTGTGTTTGTGTGTGTATGTATGTGCGCGTGCATCATTTTCTTAGATGCATATAATAATAAGCTTCAATCAGTAACGGCAACTTGCTGCAATTTTTTCTACTCGTCTCCATTGGTCCTCATGTGTCTGCTGACATCCTGGGATTCCAATGCCAAGGGTTCTTTGGCTGGCCATTTTTCATTTATCAGCCCAAATTATTTGCCAAATTTCAGGTACATTTCCCTTTTTCCTGCCTTCCAGAATATATGATTGGAGATTATTTCACCAGATTGTCGGACTGGGCACATAAACTGGAATATGGCACGTGTATTGTCAGTTTCAGATATCACGTTATTTATATGATTTATCACTCATAATCACAGAGATTATCCTGAACAAATCTGGACATATTACACGATCTATTTTCGTATTTTTGCGCATAAAAATAACTATCTATAAAAGGACATGCCGACAGTCTGACGACGGCGTCTATAGTAGTATTGTCTATGTATGAATTAATGGTCGATGGAAGACCAATTAGTAGATATCTGATACGTTTGAGACACTGATGTTAAGAGAAATCACCACTTTCTTATAGAAGGAGAAAGCCAACATCGTGCAACAATTTGCAATAGAGAAAGTAAAGGAATGATAATAGCAGAGCCGTACTGAAAAATAGACATACCTACTTGCGCGCGCACGCACACGCACACACACACACACACACACACACAAATACACACACATCGGAACAAGCACACATACACATCTATCTATCTATCTATCTATCTATCTATCTATCTATCTATCTATCTATCTATCTATCTATCTTTCTATCTATCTATCTATCTATATGTGACAATCATTCGGTAGCCATGATAAAACTCCGAGTTTAAGGTGGTCGGGGCGGAAATCCACACTGAAATCTCTTCAGTTATCGGGCCATGGAAAAAATACTATGAAAATGACCATTAAAACAAAGGGAAATTACTGTGTGATTGACCGATATTAAGACAAAAGAGCTATTAGAATGGCCGCTAAGTAAGGGGACCGTAATTCTAATAGATCTTTTGTCTTAATAACGGTCATTTTCATAGCATTTTTCAGATGGCCCGATAACTGAAGAGTTACCGGCGTGGGTTTCCGCCCCGACATCTGAAAATCGGAGTTTTATCATTGCTACCGAATAATTGTCACCTACTCCAATTTCTGGCGTGCTAATTCTCCCGATTGTAAACGTATGCCCGGAAACTAAAATCCACCATTCGTCCATTATCCATGTATTTTTAAAGATATCCAAAGTTCTCATTATATATATGCATTATGTGTGTGTGTTGGGGTGGGGTTGTTTCTTTGCGCTTGTGTTTTTCCACCACCAGCGCTTGAATACCGCTGCTGTTTTGTTTACGACCTCGTAACTTAGCAGTTCGGCAAAATTCCGATAAAATAAGTACATGGCTTTAAATAAATAAGTACTGGAGTTGATTTGTTCGAATAAACCATTCAATGTACTGTTCAGATACGAAGCACTCTAAGTACTGAAACATGTAAAAAAGTAGAAAATAAAAACAGAGTATATTTGTTGTTGTAGTTGGCACTCCGTCGCTTACGACGACGAGGGTTCCAGTTGATCAAATCAACGGAACAGCCTGCTCGTGTAATTAACGTGCAAGTGGCTGAGCACTTCACAGACACGTGTGCCCATAACGTAGTTCTCGGGGGATATTCAGCGTGACATAGTGTGACAAGGCTGACCCTTTGAATTACTGGCACAACAGAAACAGGAAGAAAGAGTGAGAGAAAGTGGTGGTGAAAAAGTACAGCAGGGTTCGCCACCATCCCCTGCCGGAGCCTCGTGGAGCTTTAGGTGTTTTTTGCTCAATAAACGCTTACAACGGCCGGTCTGGGAATCGAAACCGCGATCCTATGACCGCGAGTTCGCTACCCTAGCCACTAGGCCATTGCGCCTCCACTCTGAGTATATTTATGACTAGCATAACTACAAGAAGTCATTTGATGTAGTTGTCTGTCACGGCCTCAACGAAAACATTGTCTTTATATTATGTGCACTTTAGACAAAATGACCTGGTCAGCCGTAGCACTTTATTCTGTGGTTAGTAGAGTTGAACACAGTATTGTGTCGTCAAATTAAAACTCCTGCGACTGTTTATAGTGTTTCTTTTGCCTGTTTTCATGTTAGTAGCTGTAGTGGTTTTAATTTTAACATTATGAGTTTTGACCCCAATTTTAACAAAAATACGTCTTAAGAATGTCTGGAAGTTAACAAATAGAACCTCTTCCACCGTACGAATGCTGTACTTACAACTAAATTACAGCTCAGCAAAAGGAAGAAATCGTTTAGTTCATACATACTGTAAGTACGATAAACTTAAGTGTATTTTCCATTCTCACTTCAAATTATTTTATTTTCCTCAGCTTCAGATACGTCGGTGGCATTGATGCCGATCCATCTTCTAGATTATAGTCGAATTATTTGATCTCAAAAATTATTGTATTGACAAGTACACAAGTTGTTTTGGAAGGATGAAAGAGATAGTAGCCGAGTGTAAATTTGGACTCAGGATATAAAGGAGCGTAAACATATGCCATGACATGTTCTTCATATCAGTAAACTTATCTATATTCAATCATATTGCATTCAAGTAGATTTCCATTAGTTTTCTTTCTCAAGCAATTCTCTGATATTGCCAATAGCAATATACAGTAGCTATATATAAAGTGGATTGTTCACATGTTCCTAAAGTACAAAATATCCAGCATTTCAGTTGATTTAAGAAAAGACGTTACGTGTGTTATCTTCCCTTGTTTCGTACTGGCTATTGTTTCTGTACACCGAAAGGTCAAGATGACACTGGCCTTTGTCCAGCTAAAAGCACTAATCTACAACAGCGTGCAATTAAGCTGTCTAGACCAACATTCGGTCACTTAAACCTTATAAAACAATTAAATTTATTCAGTTGGTTTAAAAACATTATCATTGATTCAGACATATACGACAAATGTATGTCAACACTAGGAAATTCCCGCTCCCAGACTGTGAGAATAAAGTAGCCATCATGAAACAAAATTCATCACTTTTCCAACAACTGAGAACATTAGAGATAACGGTCTCGTTGAGAAACATAAATATATTACAGCCACACTGAAGCTCCTTAAAATAGCATTGGAATTTGCTTGAAACGCTGCAATATGTATAAATGATATAAATGTTTAACACAACGGTTGAGGCTTGGGGAATCTATGTCGATCTAAAGTGAACAGCGACAACGAATAAAGTCAACTTTCAAAAGAAATAACAATAATAATAATAATAATAATAGATATATCATGCCCAGCTGACAACAAGGTATGCGATAAGGAAGAAAGAAAAGTTAAGAGATATGACAGGTTAGCTTTGGAAGTTAAGCAGTTGCGGTCGATGAAAAAGGTAGGAGTAGTACCAATAATTGTCGGAGCCTCGAGAATATTGAGCAAAAATCTCGAGAAGTACGTGGAACAAATAGGGGTTGCAATAAGGGTGGAGCATTTTCTGAAAACAGCACTGCTTGGAACCGCTCGATTACTCCAGAAATTACTCGAAAAATAACAGGTATTACATCTCCAGCGTTAGAAACTGCAAAGGCAATTATAATAATAACAACAACAATATGCCCTTATTGCGAAAGAATACGATAAAGATTTAACCAGTGGCACTCAGGTGAACAAGAACTCATCACACTCGACACCATTGATCTTTCGAGAGCACCTTGTCTTTCTGAGATCGCTTAAGGGCTATATATCAACCGTACAATTACGCTTTTATTCTACGCATCACTAAGTTCCAGTTTTCATTTAACAGACAGCAATACTTTGCAGAGGTTTTATGACACATACCATTTCGGGCACTGTGTACCGAGTCCTCCTCGACTGTACATCATTCATGATTTAAATTTAGACATAAAGAGTTCTTACTACATACTACAAAGATCTCATGCTATACCCTGATGCTTCTGGCTTACCACTTCATAGGGTGAATCGTTGTCGGGAATATTACTGAGGTTCTTGCAAGTTATATGTTCACATGTCCAGGTGATGAATGTACCCTACGTCCATCTGTTGAATATAGTGTCTGCGTTAATAAGGAGCATCAGGTTTCTCAGACCAAAATTAGAAATAACAATACTCAATAATAAAGCGGCTTATCTCAAATACTGGTTTCAAATTTTGACATAAGGCCAGCAATTTTGGGAGAAGAATTACATCAAACTCAGCAACGCCAGTCATAGACTAGTACCCATTTTATTGACTCCGAAAGGACGAGTCGACTTGAGTGGCATTTGAACTCGGAACGTAAAGACGGATAAAATACCTTTAAGCATTTTACCCGGCGTACTAACGATTCTGCCAACACGCCACCTTACGAGCAAATCTCAAATAATAATTCTTTCTACACTAAGCAAAAGGTCTTGAAAAGTTTTGAGGGAAGGAAGTTAGTCGATTATATCGACCCCAGTGCGTAACTGGTACTTATTTCACCGATCCGGAAAGGACGAAATGCAAAGACGACCTCGGCAGAATTTGAACTCAGAACGTAGCGGCAGACGAATTATCACTAAGCAGTTCGCCCGGCATGCTAACCATTCTGACAGCTCACCACCTTACGAGCAAATTTCAAATAATATTTTGGATAGTAGATAGAAGACCTGATGGCAGAAGGATGTGAACCCCCAAAGAAACCGATAAATGTACATTATGTTTACTTCATTCTTTTTTCTTTCATTCTCTCTCATCCTGCAAAGTTTATATTCAATCTATTCTCATGTTTGAAGGCTTCTTATTTCAATAACTCTGTATTTATTACAAAATACATCATTTTTGGTGAGGTTTTACCTCTAAAATTAAAGGCAAAATCATATTTTACTTCGTTTTCTACGATACGTGCACCAGCAGTAACTTCTATAAGATTTGCTATGATTTCTAATAAAGAAAAATGACGCAAACATACTGGATGCAATTTATCATTTTATCAAACATAGAAGAATTAGAAGACGTTGCAAGTATTTCAACTAAGAACTTAAAGAAACGCATCAAAATACAATGATTTCATTTTCTCCTATTTCTGCTAATCCAATATCCTGCAAATATCAACATATGGATAATAACAGAACGTATTCTCATAGCAAATATTATTAAAATTGAATAATAAAAAAAAGGTCTTACACAGAATGTTGACTTATCTTTCGTTGCAACCAGCAATGGCAATTGTGAAAACGTATTATACATTTCTTTACTAAGCTCATATTTGTTTTCCTAAATCGAAGCATATATTCACCGTTTTATCTTAATCTAAGCAACATCCATGAAAATGAACATTCAAATATATCTATAATCTAAACTCTATCATTTAGTGAAATTCGAATTGAGAGAAAGAGATACTTCACAAACATAGCAAACCTGTTTTTCTCTCTGTTATTACACGTTGTTTGTATTGGTTTTTACTCCAATAACAATTTTCAACTCTCCCCTAATTTTTCTAAACTTCCTCAGATATATCCACCTTCTCTTATTCTGTCGCATACACACGTTCTGCAACCTGTCCTTCTTAGTTTCGCAATCCAGCATGTAATTTCTTCTTACTGCTCATCTGTGTAACATTAAATTTTCACACTCTCATCGTGCTTCTGGTGAAGGCACAGGAGGAAATAGGTTAGGTGTTTGGCTCATGATAATTAGATCATAGGGTCGAATCTGGGTGCCGGCTGCGCATTGTGTCCTTGAGCTAGGAACTTGATTTCAGGTCACTTCAATCCATTCATTAAAGTGCATGCTAGTAGCAGCTGAATGGATTAAACCCTGAGAGAAGCTGACATTCAAAGAGTGGGCATGTAGCGGAGGAAAAATTGTTTTCTCAGGCGCTTAAATGCCAAAATACAGTAATAAAATCCGAACTCATGAGCCTGTAGGCTCGAGACACACTTTAATTTTACCATGCTTCTCTCTACTCCATGTTTCTCACTCTTTCTTTCTTTTTCTTTCTTTCTCTCTATGTTTTAGAGAGACTTGGGATTACAAATATCATTACACTTTCGCCCTTCGACAAATGAATGTACAAAAATTATTGCCCAGTTGTGCGAGATCCATAAAATGCTAAGCAGACATAGCATTGCTGTATTAGCATTTGAGTTCATAACCCAGCAGGGTCACATTTGTTTTTTTACACTTCAATGATTATATAAGC
Organism: Octopus bimaculoides; assembly: GCF_046866305.1. Lineage (NCBI taxonomy): Eukaryota > Metazoa > Mollusca > Cephalopoda > Octopoda > Octopodidae > Octopus > Octopus bimaculoides. The sequence continues at coordinate 18,886,862 of NC_142932.1, read as the reverse complement.
ATACATATAAGCCAATAAATTGAGTCGATATAACTGATTACAATCTTTCCAATAATTGTGGATTTATGTCAATGTTAGAAATCACTATTTCTAATGTATAAGAATAGAGGATTCCCACAAGATCTTTGGAGACATTTACATTTATGTTTCATTTATTAAATGTAAATATAAAACTGAATTATACTCTTACACACATACACATCTATTTGTGGGTGTTTTTCTCTATATATTTCACTC
>NC_142932.1:18849125-18881625 GCF_046866305.1 Octopus bimaculoides | reverse complement strand
TCGAAAGGATCTTCATCTCTTACATCACACATTTCTTCCTACTTCAACGTCGAGATGGTATAATTTCCTGGGAGAGAGATAATTTTGCGGCTGAGGATAGCTTTACATTGTAGATTATACACATATTATATTATGTTATATTATATTATATTATATTATACACATGTAGAGCTTGAAACACATGTACCGCGGAATCCTTTGTAGTTTTGTTGTTACTTTTTTGTTTTGGATTTACAATTTATTCTTTCACCGCAACCACTAGCTGGAATACACAGGTGCTTACAATTGTCAAGTATTACCTCTAAATTTCAATTTACCTACGTATACATATATATATATATATATATATATATATATATATATATATATATATATATAATAGAAATATGTTACAAAAGCAAAATAGAAACTACACGTGGAAATGTAAGAAGAAAAATAAGCGAAAATGCACATTGGAAATCAAAATAAGTAAAGGCATTTTATGAAAAGTTACGATAGATATATACAATTAGATAAACTGAGGTAGAAGTAAAAGTAATTAAAGTAATTATTGTGAATTGTTAAAGAGATTCAAAAGCATACCGGTTTCGTAATGTTACTAATCATTGCTTTAAATGCAAAACAATTACTGAACGGTGTCAGGTCTACTAGTCCCTGAGTAAAAATATTATGTGTAAGGGAGGTAAGTAATTCTGGATTTGGTGCAGTTAGGGTAGATATAGACCTGTAATGCGAATAGTGTATGTGATGTATGGGGGTTAGTGATATTAATTGAAAGGTTAGTAGTGTCCTGTATTATGTTATTTGTTCATATTTAGTTGTGTAAGATATTTATTGATGAAAGGTGCCTCTGTATTCATTCTTTGTTGTACTGAGGTGTTCTGTGAACATTCATAGAATAGGAAAATTAGGAAATTAGGTTTAAGATTCCTAGCACACATTTCTATGCGTCCACTGACCTGTATCTGTCTGTATTGTGGGTGGCCGATTTGTTCTTTGTGGAGAGTAGTTCTTCGACGGACTGATATTCGTGTTTGGTCAATATGATTATTATCACACCCTAAGCATGTAATGGCATAGATTAGATTTTCCGAGGCACGGGAAAATATATATATTTACATATATATGTATATATACACACACACACACGCACATTCACGCTTACATATATATATATATATATATATATATATATATATATATATATATATATATATATATATATATATATATATATATATATATATGAAATATCATATTTGTAAATCTCTCAGAGAGAGTTAAACAGTAGTGATGCGATAAAGTTGTTGTATATTATCAACTCAATGTGACAATCCCAATAAGGGAATATACTACTGTTGTTTAGCCCTAGGAAGCTGGACCGCTTCCTGTCGGCCTTGACACAATTACTGTGTCCTTATGTTTGCGAGGGGGAGGAGGATGTCTCCCCCTCGCAAACATAAGGACACAGTAATTGTGTCAAGGCCGACAAGAAGCGGTCCAGCTTCCTAGGGCTAAACAACAGTAGTATATTCCCTTATTGGGATTGTCACATTGAGTTGACAATATACAACAACTTTATATATATATATATATATATATATATATATATATATATATATATATATATATATGTTTATAATATGCCTATATGTGTGCATGTGTATGCGTGCATGCTAGTATACTTGTTTGTATACCCACCACTTGACAAACAATGTTCTTTTTTGCGTCTATTTAATCGGTTTGATTAAAAAGATGATAGAATGCTTTAAAGAAATCGCTGCGGTCGATTTGACAGACAAAACTCTGACAAGACGTAACCCTCTGCATGGTCGTGGTCAAATGATTAAAACAAGTAAAAAGACTAAAAGAAAATTACAATACTTGCGTGTGTATGTGTGTGTGTGTGTGTGTGTGTGTGTGTGTATGTGTGTGTGTGTGAAACATCGAATATGAAGAATGTCAATTTTCCTAATTTGCATTTTATAGCGTATTACAAAACAGTTGACTTTGTGTCTAGGTCGCAGTTTTTAGTCATTTACTCATTACTGGACCTGTTTGTCAGGAATAAGAATTTAGAATTTAGTAAAGTATCAAAATAGATAAAATTTTAAAAAAGCATTCTTTTAACTGCAGAAATGCATTTCCCTGGTGCCTGTGCTTTTTTTTAATTATTTTTATCATTAATCTTTTCCTTTATAAATTGAATTTCTTTGTAAAATATCAATACATTAAATTGAAAGTTTTAATGATTTAGATTTTGTTAAAGCTTTTGTAATTTTATTTATTTCTCTTGCAAACATTTTCTGTTTACTAAATTACAGTGGTTTGGTTTGACAAAAATAAATAAATAACTAGATAACAAATAAGCCGACTTGAGGGAAGAATTAAACAATATAGCTTCACAAAATATCTGAAAAAAGTAAAGAAGAAAAGACCAAAAAATTCTTGGTTAACTATTTCGAAATGGCAAGGACGAAGATTATAATCTTGCTGCAGTTGTTAATGTGGCAATTATTCAGTGATTCAGCAGCTTTTTAGTCATTGTCTGTGCACCAACATTGACTCTCTACACCGATATATTTTAAAATTGCTTGCTTATATAACAGGCTGAACATTTAGAACCAGATGTTGTTTTATTTCTGCGCCGACATTGCAGGATACAAGCATCAATCGCTTTGAATTGACATCCATTCATTGGTAGCAACACTAACGAAAACTACACCAACTATCAACTATGCCTTCCTACACTCTCTACTACTTCAACCATCGTGGCCGTGCAGAGATCTGTCGCATGCTGTTTGCAGCTGCTGGCGTCCAGTACAATGACCGCAGGATCGAGTCTTCCGAATGGAGGTCAATGAGAAGCAGTATGTACATTTAATCTATTGTTTCAGAACTAATTCTATCTTTTAATTCGTATATTTGTGTGTAAGAAAAGGGTGAATACACTGTAGATAGCAGACGCAGGCATGGTTATGTGATTCCGAAATTTTCTCTACATCCACGTGTTTCATGATTCAGCCTCACTCTGAGGCACATTGAGCATGGCAACTGTTTTCAATTATAGCTGCGGGCTGTTCAATACTACCTGTAGGGGAATTTGTAAGTTTGTACACGGATAATACGCGGAAGCCTACCATATACATGTGTGTTTGTGTGTACATATATAAATACATATGCATACATATATACATATGTACCTATACATAAACATATATATATTTATATATACAAATGAGTGTAGAGTCGCAATAGCCCAGTGAGAATTTCGAAAGATGAGAATTTCGAAAGTCTCGGTTTCCTTCGTATTTTTATGATCCGATTTATTTAGAGTGATTATTACAGGTCAAATAAAAAGAAAACCGGAGTTTATGTAACCTGTAGGTTTACCAGTTTTGATTCACCCCTGTTTTTTATGATACATTTCCTCATTATGGAAATCTTACGCGTTTACTGAGTGTCTGGATGTGAAATAACTTTAAACTAGTGTCATTTTCAACGTAAAGCAAATACACAGGGGACACAATCGGGACGGTAGATATCCGCACAGCCAAGTACAAGTGTAAATATGTGTTGTGTTCAGTTACAGGCCATGGTCGCATCACTTAAACAATTTTATCGTAAATAGGAAGCAGAAATAGATACGAGTTCGCTTTGTAAATGCGGGCTTCGATTCAACCACTTCTGTGATGCTCTTAGCAAGTATCTTGTAGCATTTCCTTGCGCCAACCAAAAAGTCAATTGAAGGCGTTTGGTTAAAAAAAAAAAATAGTTGGAAATCTCGTTGCAAAGACTAATCCATGTGTTTTATGCCATAAACTTAATCTGATGCCAGGTTTATTATCACTCTTTCAAGAATTTCGATTATTTTTCAAGAATTCCGACGAGATTACCTGCCTAAAAGAAATTACATCTCGAGTTACCACCAGCATTGGATGCTTTGAAGATAGTCAGTGTTTGCTACCCTTACTCCACTGAGTAAAGAATACAAACAGGACGTAATACTTACGTGATACATTACCTATCAGAAAAAAACAGAATCATTTCTTAAAACATTCCCTAATGTCTAAAAGAAACCTTGATGATTGCTTGTAGGTGAAGTCCTAATATAGTGATTTATCTAAAAATGAAATAATCTTAAACGCTTTAGAACAAACGTTAACATAATATAAGCTTAAACAACTACCTCAGCGTCAATATTTACAAGAAAAGCAATCACATAATATTTTATGTTCCATTATATTAGTATTTAATATCGATTGTGTCAGTAAGTGACTCTCAATATTGTCTTTAAATTTAGATTCTGTATTTACCTTTAGACGTTTAATTGTAATCAAATTAGATAATGAAATTAAATACTGGACAATATTATCATTATTATGTTGCAAATGAATAACTTCGCCGATCCAAAACTGTTAATAGAATAGCACATCATCATAGAGTACGATGAAAAGAATAAATTAATGTTTGTGGAAATGATAATCTAATATTGGCTTGAAAATTTGGCACATGGTCAGCGATTTTGCAGGGAGGAGATAAGTTGATTACATCGAAACCAGTGTTTAACTGGTACTTATTTTATCAACGTCCAAAGGTTGAAAGGAAAAGTCGATCTGGGCAGAATTGGAACGTAAAATGTAACGACGGACGAAATGCCGTAAAGCATTTAGCCCGGAGTGCTAACGGCTTTGCTAACTCGCCGCCTAATTATAACCTGATAGCGCTTCAAACTTGGGCAGAGTGCGTTGATATATATATATATATTTATTTATATACATTTGTATAATCCAAGTTGAAGGAATGGATCAGATAAAATCCAGGCTACATATTTTTCCTAGCTAGCAGAACCTTGGAAAGGATACTCCGTAACTAAGTTAAAAGAAACAAAAAAAAATCATAGCACCCCCAGTTCTTAACCGTGGACTATAAAATAACTTTAAGCAGCTTATCAAACTTCGATATGGGGAAAACACACAACCTTCTACGCCAATAAACTACTATTCCTGACAGTTGTTTGTATACTTTCTACAGACTGCTCGAATCTTACTAACTTCCTACACCTGGGAAATCGCATCTTACATTTATATATCATTATGCGCGCGTGTGTGTGTGTGTATTATTCCTTCAGTTCGAATGTAGCTATATATTGTTCGTTTTTGTTTTGTTATAATTACCGAAACACAAGAAACTCATATACATGAAATACTTCAGGTCATAATTGTAAATATCTACGAACTCAGACATTACTATACCATTATCTACAATCATTTAAAAAAATTAAACACGTGGCTTTAGAGATACATTTTTTTTTTCTTTTCTAAAATTTTAACATGTTTCATGATGCTAATTTTCTCAGATTATCCAGGATCCAACCGCGGAACTTTGCACGTGCTCAAACAACTCACTAGAAATAACTGCCAAATTTATCGCATATTCCACCTTGCTTCCTTATTTTGTCGTGTAATGTAAGAAGAAGGGATGCGATACCATGATCATAATGACACACACACACGCACGCACGCACACGCACTTTTATGTGTTTGTATATAGTTGCGTATTTATGCTTGAGCATGTATGTTTATGTATGTATGTATGTATGTTATCAATCAGTTTCATTTCTGTATTTCTTGTCCATAGAGAAAGAGCCGGACTCTAACATAGATTCAAGGCTCCTTCATTGGAACTTTTATCAACATCATCTAGGTATTTGTGCATATGTGTGTGTGTGCAGTATTTGGTGTTAGTGTATGCGCAGATTTGTATGTTTGTTTTATGGATGCGTTTTTATGTCTAGATGCATGCATATGTATTTATGTGCTAAATTTTTGGACAGTTTTACATATTTTTACAGTTCCATTGATGGCTTGAATCTGTAGTCTTCTAATCAGCCTTTTTCTTTCAGATTTTGAGAACCCTAATTTTTCCAGGTTTTTGTTGAGGCAGTTCGTTACATATCCCAATGCCCCAACAATCACGGGTATGAATCTGAACTTGTAGTCTGGGTGGAGTATCTGTAAATTTCTCAGTAGCTCGGCGTAGTTGTTCTCTTTTTCTCTAATCTTTAGTGGGATGTTGACATCCGCAGGACAGCTGATTTCTGTATGTATGTATGTATGTATGTATGTAAGTGTGTATGTTTGTATGTATATATATACATATATATATATATATATATAACAAAGTGAAGTTGTAAGATACCGCACGAGTGGAAATATATATATATATATATATATATATATATATATATATATATATATATATATATATATATATATATATCACTTTTTCGAAAAGCATTTTTATTCTCGTTCACGAGCAATGCACTAGAGGAAGAAATGCACAGAATAACGCAAACATCATTTCACAACGGATATTCTAAGAGACAAGTAGTTTTAGTGCGAGCGATAGAAGAATACCGACGCAAATATAATATGATATTTACATTTGAGAATATACCTAATAAGAATACACCAGCCACAAGGAAGTTTTATCATATGAACCAAATGCATAAAAGCTACCAGACTGACGAATATACAATCGTAACCTTCATAGAACAGAACACGGAATGCATTACACATAAACTTAAAGTAATAACATATAACAAAAACACCGAAGTCAAAAACCTGCTTATCGATAACACACTTAAAGCATGTAAAGCCGAGAACGAACTTTGAATGGTCAAAGCCATCTATAAAATTGGCTGTAAAACTAGATTCGCCATCAATAGGACTCTAGCTGTTACATTGGAAATACTATTACAACATAATCTCGGAGACATAGAAAGCATTTACAACAGGGAGCTATCGCAAACCGTTATACCATACACCACAAAATTAATTTAGATAGAAAAATATTATAGGATAATACATATGTTATCTACAAAATTCAACACAAGAATAAAAGATTAATGATAGAAGCCTAAATCTTATAGCAATAAAATGTCAAAATAATCATACAAATGATATACGCCACAAAATATTTACAAGTGGCTAAATATTTAAAAATCTAACGGCCAAATGTCTGGTTCATTTGACGAAATCAACACATGACTGATGACGTATACGGTTAAAATACCCATGAATTCAACCACTGCAGCAGAAACAAAAGAGACTTCAAATATATGAATACTTACAAAACAGACTAAGATGGTCTGGAAATGTCAAATATGAATTTCGGAACTTCAGTATTTCGAGGTCTCTATAAAAGCAGAAAAGAAGAAGAAATGAAAAAAAAACCTATGAAAATACGAACATTCCAAGTAAAGAAGATAAGATTTTAACATTTTTTAATGAAACGTATATAAATGAAACGTTATTCATCAAAATGCACAAATATATGTGCGTGTGTGTGTGTGCGCGTGCGTGTGTTAGTATGTATGTAGGTATGTATGTGTGTATGTATTATAAATATATATAGAGAGAGGGAGAAAAAGAGAAATACAAACAGAATGAGAAAGCTAGAGAGAGAGGGAGAGAGAGGGGAGAAAGAAAAGATAAAGTATTCATATTGGACGAGGTGCCGTTTTCAATCCTATTGTTTGACTTCACAGACAAATATCATTTTCCGTAGCCTCGAATCAATCATACTTTGGGAGTGAAACTGGGTTGATGAAACGTGCATAGAAGCCCATTGGGCAGATTGGTACACTAATTGAAAATACTACAGCTTCCACATACGAAATGGTATAGCCATGTTAGCATATTAATTTGGTCTGAGCATTATATAAGCACTACACTTTTTTTATAGAGGGTTCGGCGTTAATTCAGGAGCAAGTAATTCACGTTCCTGAACAGCTCAATACTTATTGTTGAACGACGGAAGTCTTCTTTCTTCTCTACTACCTCAATTACCACTATCACACAACCAAAATGAAAATTATAAGAGCTAATATCAATCAGTAATCTAAACAGAATGTTATAGTCTAATCATGAAAACAATTAAAAGATATGTAAATTTAAACATGTATTTTTCAGCTGACACATGCGATTATCGATTTCTATAAGAAACATTTATTTTTTGTTCTCAGACATGCCCTGTTCTATGATGCCAATGTTAGAATTGGACAACAAAGTACAGATTCCTCAGAGTATGGCTATGGCTAGATTTTTGGCAAGAGAATTTGGTAAGTCTGATTTCTTTTCACCTTTCTGTAAATTCTTTAAATGACGTATTTATATTTTTCTTTATTATTTTCACTAAAAAGCAAGCAAGCTGCAGAATGAGTAGAACGTCAGACAAAATATTATTAGCTGTTTCTTTCCATATTTTACGTTCTCAGTTCAATTCGCATGAAAAAAAAAACCTACTCGTTAAGTACTAGGTCAATGGTATAAACTAATGCCCGCTCTCAATATGACTAATATTAGGTAATCATTGCTACAGGTGCAAACTAAGTCTCAGTATATTCTACTGAATTTGAATATCTCCTTTGAATACTATCGACTGTAATCTTTCATGTGTTGGATAACATCGTACATATGTAAAAACCAATACTGTTATGACGAGCAACTGTTGCTGCATATAGAACCGATTCGGATATTAGCTATGTCTGTTGTAAAGATTGCCTCCACCGCTCTATTAGGCAGCGAAATGACATGCAGTTTTTTTCTCCACTTAGTGCCTATGGATAAAGTTTTATAGAGGGCAATATTGAAGAGACTAATGTTAGCCAGTTTTTCCTTCGGCAGAGCCTTAGACAACGTACGTCTCCGACTGCCTGATAGAGAAAAAGATAATGATATCGAGTCGTGCTTCCTTTTATCCAATATATATATATATATATATATATATATATATATATATATATATATATATATATATATATATATATATGTACAGGAAGGAGGGTGAAAGTATCGAATATAGACATGTGCCATAACTGAATATAGGGCGATTGTATCAATTATGATACGAACTGTCCTCAGTGTGAAGCAATATTAAAAATCAACCGATTGATAGATAAAACTGCATGCTGGTCGATTTTACATCTCATGTATTCGAGGAAGGGCAAACTAACTACTAACAGTATATTATGATTCCATTGATGAATTGTAACCTGAATGATTCTAAAACTATCCTTTAACATTAATTAAATATAGATCACAAAATATATGCCATTTAAACTTTGCATTATAACAACTTCGGTATTTTACTTCTAAAACATTGACAAACTTAAATCAAATGCTGGAAACATCGAAATAATAATACCGAACACAAAGACTTTTTATAGCACTCCTAATTCGTAGTTTTATTCTTCGGACATACAATATTTGAAGTCCTCGAAGACAGACGGGCAACTTGATTTATTATTATGTAACGTTTGACATAACCTCAAGGAGAAATAACTATATTTCCATCGATTTGTGTCAAAGAATACAAGGTGAAACCTATCACAGAAATCTCTAAATTTATGCTGTGGATACTTGAAATTAATGTTTATTGCTTCACTGAGACTTAAATGCAAATTTTATATGAATACACATAATTATTATGTCAGTATCTATCAAGTGAAAATTTACGTTCAATACATACTTACTTCAGGGCGGCGAGCTGGCAGAATCGTTAGCACGCCGGACGAAATGCATCGTGATATTTCGTCTGCCGATACGTTCTGAGTTCAAATTCCACCGAAGTCGACTCTACCTTTCCTCCTTTCGGGGTCGATTAAACAAGTACGAGTTGCGCATTGGAGTCGACGTAATCGAATTAGTCCCTTTGTCCTTGTTTCCCCCCTCTATGTTTCGCTCCTAGTTGTCAATAAATAAATACACACATATTCTCTATCATTATTATTTAAGAAATATAATTTTAAAACTCTAGGTTAAAATAACATCAGACATAATTTCAATTTAAACGCGATTTTATTAGGTAAAAGCAATACATACCCCATATAAGGTTGATAAATATTTTGACTCCATATTAACATTAGTGTAATTTAACTTCTATACAACTCCAATGCAAATACTGCTTCATTAGTAGTATTTTATTCTGGTGGGTCCTCCTAGCAATTCGATGTTTAAAAACTTGTCTTATAGATACTTCTATCAAAATTCCTGTTTTGTGTTTAACACATTAACTTGTGTAGGTTGAAATATGCAAAAAATTGGAGAAGGAAACCTTACTGTTTCTTGTAATACATACCAATACATACTATCTAAAGCAAAATATTTTTCAGGAACCCTTAAAATACTATTGTGAATCCCCAATTCACTACTTTGTGGTGTGGACCTCCCAAAATATTATATAGAGCCCCACGGGCCATATGGACCTCGGTTGTGAACCACTGATTTAGGCAAACAAACATTTAGTAAAAGTAGTTCTAATAACTAGTTTGACTACCAAACTTTACCTGCTGTACATAGAAGTGTTCCAGCCACAGGGAGAAGACCTAAAACTAGCATTACTAATGACGATGACCAATAAGCTTTGTATTGATTCATGTGGATCATAGCTCAACGAAGCCAGGCTTATTGCTTAATTCTTCTACTCATTCTTTTTTCTTCCTCTTTTTTGTTTGTATCCCATTTTCAATTTAACGAAATCCCGTTTAAATACATAAATGAACGCTGCTGTCCTTATAATGTGCAAAATGCAAAGAAGAAAAGAGCGAAATGATCATTCTTTTGTTGTTATGGTAACTTCCATGAGGAAATATAAAACAAAAAAGAGATACTAGAAGACATTAAACGTGTAAAAAAATCAACATGTTTTTCAAACTCAAGATTCAAATCAAAAGCTTATTTAAAAGAAAATAACGATAATCGTAATTATAATAATTAATAGTTGGTTTTATTATGAGAATGATAATTATGTTTGTCAATCGCAGATATACAAAGGCAGGAACACAAGTGCAAAACAATATGGGAGAAATAGTACTCGAATACCAAGTATTCATGAAAACAGCTTTTATAATGAATTATATATATATATATATATATATATATATATATATATATATATATATATATATATATATATATATATATATATTAATATGCATACATACATATATATTTATACATACATACATATATATATATATATATATATATATATATATATATATATATATATATATATATATATATATATATATATATATATATATATATATATATATATATATATATATATATATATATATATATATATATATATATATATATATATATATATATATATATATATATATATATTTATATATATATATATATATATATTTATATATATATATATATATATATATATATATATATATATATATATATATATATATATATATATATATATATATATATATATATATATTTATATATATATATATATATATATATATATATATTTATATATATATATATATTTATATATATATATATATATTTATATATATATATATATATTTATATATATATATATATATATTTATATATATATATATTTATATATATATATATATATATATATATATATATATATATATATATATTAATATATATATATATATTTATATATATTAATATATATATATATTATATATATATATATATATATATATATATATTTATATATATTATATATATATATATATATATATATATATATATATATATATATATATATATATATATATATATATTTATATATATATATATATATATATATATATATTTATATATATATATATATATATATATATATATATATATATATATTATAATATATATATATATATATATATATATATATATATATATATATATATATATATATATATATATATATATATATATATATATATATATATATATATATATATATATATATATATATATATATATATATACAATTTGTGATTTGTCTTATCTTTTCGAATAGGTTTCTATGGAAGAAGCAACATAGAAATGGCCAGAGTTGACTTCATCTCAGATTGCTTCTATGACATCTTGGATGACTATTTGAGGATGTATCATGACAAAGATGGAAAAATGATGGTGAGTAATTCTGGATATAATTATAAATGTGTGTGTGAGAGTGCGCGTGAACAATTTCTTTTGGAGCGTGGATCTCGAAGCAGATAAATCTATAACTATTGACTCGTAAATATTGGGCTAAAAATCCGTCTGGATAGAAAAGTTCGAAGTCTGCCCGTAGGATACACTGCTACATCTTCTGTAAATATGACAAGCGCTCTGAATCTGGACCAGAGATTTTACTCTTACCAGCGAGAAATGTATACTATTGACGTAGTACTTACACGCTATTGTTTATAGTTTTACCAGCTTCAAGTTCCACCGTTCCAAAAGAGAATTATTCACATTCTCTCAAAATTTATAAATGTTCATGACATTTTTCTATCCTCTTTTTTTTTTCTCTCAATTCTTTTGGACACAGAACGTAGACTCGAAACGTCAAAGGCGTCTCCATTCTTCCGAGCGTTAAACTAATACTCTTGCTTATGGCTCGTTCACTTGTCTTCGTGTTTGATATATATATATATATATATATATATATATATATATATATATAAACAAATAGTAAATGAGTATATGCATATATACGTACAGGTATGTGCATACCGACATCCACCTGTATGTATAGGTGCATATCTGGGTACAGGATATTGCAAACAAAACGTAGACAAGAAAACACACATATATATGAACGATGCGTTTTAGCACAGAATTGTCTAACAAAATGCAGTCACGTCGTATTTCTGAACTAGAAATAAAATCAAAAGCAGCTAAGAACCACCCAAACGAGAAATGGTATGTTATTGACCCTGGGACCACGTGATTTCGAAGTGATCTTCTCCGGGGCGATGTCTCATATTTTTTTTTCTTTAATTGAACTCAATTATTTATCCAAACTATAAACAAACAAGTACAATTTGAAAGGAGAGCTCATTTGGACAGCGAGTAGAGTACCATGTTATCAACCTGAAGCGTTAAAATAGCTGGTGGTTTTCGACCCAATTCTTAACCTTGCATCGGATATGAACAAATCTCCGTGATGAGGCACATCCTTAGAGTGAGAACTCCTACTATCTACATGTGACTTGATACGGGTTCCTAAACCATAATATTTATTCCGGTTGGCGCTGCTAATCATCCATTTTATGCACTAATATTTTGTGTTATTATTTTCATAGTTATCTGTCACCAGTTGGATGTTATCAAACTATATATTATTTGAACGTCTGAGAGAGTTCAACGTGACGACTGTCGCTCTTACCGCTTTACTGCTTTGCAATCCAAATTCACATAGATAAGTTCACTTGATTAGACAAACATAATTCGGAAACAAAACAGACGAAAATTACAAAAACACATAAAAAAAGTAAAAAGAAAAAAAAAAGAAAAAAAAATTAAATGTACAAATGCAACGAAAATAACTGTCCCCTCATAAACAACAACGCAAAAATCTATCAACAAATATAAAGGTTGAAAGAAAAGACAAAAAGAAAAACTGTACAAAAATACTCACAAAATGACTCTGTATCGGCGTAATGTAATAAAATATGAAAAATAAACATTTCCTTAGAGAGCAATAAAAGCTGAAATAATTTCTTTGGTTGCCACATAAAGGCATATTGCACTTAGATGAACATTGACAATATGGTGTCATGTGAGAAGAATAACGGAGTGTATAAAGGGCTATAAATATATCAGTTTGTCTCTGTGTCATGTGTTTATATATATATATATATATATATATATATATATATATACATATATATACATACATATACACACATACATATTCAAATATATCCATCCATGTATATGTTCATACATACACACACACACACACACATATGCCTATATATTCACGTCAATATATCTAACTATATATATATATGAGTGTGTGTGTGTGCATGTATGTATATACATAAGAGAAAATATATTATTTCCATATATATTATCTCATGCGTGATATAAAGCGTAATGTTATAATACAAAAATCGATACGAGTGTTTTCGTGTGTATGTCTCTCTGTCAATTTATGTGTGTGTGTATATATATGTATGTATGTATGTGTGTATATATATATATATATATATATATATATATATATATATATATATATATATATATATATATATATGTATATAAGTAAATGTATGCGTTTATATTTACTCACACACACTCATGTATATATGTATTAATGTGTCTCTGTGTGTTTCTGTTTATCTATATGTATGTGTGTATATATTCAGATATGATTATGACTTCTGCTGCAAATATAAATTTGCTCTTGTTTATTTCTATTCTTCTTTATATCTTTTTATCATGAAGTACATTCTATTTGAATGTAAGTAAACATATATAATTCGGTAAGCCTGGAAGATAATTTCTGCTGAGAGATCTACCAGCAATATTCTGAGGCTAACTATGTGTGTTCCCTCCTAAAGGATCAGCATAAAACTGTATAGACGAATACATATACTGTCACACAAAAGTGTCACCGTATAAGATGGCACAGATATTACCTTATGTTGGACGGATTAGATTTTTAGTTAAATGCTTTATATTTCAACCCAAGGTGCGCATATTGGCCGAAAACTATAGATTTAGATTGATCATAGCTCAGTAAGAGAAACTGTGTAAAATTATGCGCTATAAACAGTGCCGTCTTGGCAGCATTATGAGCCACCCTAGCAAATCAATGATTTTTGGACCCTATATAATTCATGTATAAGAGCAAGCCTCAAAATCAGAATTCGGGCCCTGAACCCGTTGGGATCCCTAGAAAATGTCAAGTGAGTCCATAAGACTGAACTGTTGATAAAGGACTGTCTTACTTCATGCAAGTTGGATTTAATCTTTCAATATGTTTATAGTTCCTATATAGGCCTTGTAACTTTTGGTTATCTTCAGTGCCTTCCATTTGAATGCAAGCGTTCGGAGATCAATTTTGTTTAAAGCAAATGATTTTTTTCATTATATTACTATTATTATTTCACTCAATTGAAATATATTTCTTCATCTCACCAAATTTAGTGTTGTAAATCTCGCCTTAGTAAATAATGTATTTTTATCTTTGTATGTCAAATCGTCAGTTTTATTTATTTTGTATTCATTTCTTTTAAATTTACATATATTAGCTGCATTACAAGCGCTTATGAAATCATAAGATAAAATGAAGCCAAAACAGTTACACAAGCACGCAAGCACGCACGCACGCACACACACACACACACACACACACACACACACACACACACACACACACACACACACACACACACACACACACACACATTACACAAAAAACCCCCACACAATAACATACACACTTAGAAACATAAACACGCGCTCACTCATATGTAACAAACGATATACGAAGCTAATTGTTTATATAATAGTATATAATTCCTCTTTTCAGTTCCAAAGATCCAAAGAAATGGACGGTTCAGTGAGTAATAATACTTTCAAATATTTCTCTTTTGCAGACATAAAGCTTTTGTATTGACCGTTGACATTATCATAATACTAACACGTAACTGAGAGAATTGAGGCTATTTGACGATTCTAGCGTTTCTACAGGACGTATAGCTTAATCAATTAACAAAAAATCAATGTTTGCAATCGCAGCAAATATCGGGAAAATGTATATGTGCCTTCCAAATATCACTTTGCATATTTTGACAGCTAAAAGGCAAACGAGTAATAAATACTTTCGACGTGCTTATGATAAAAGGATCCATATCCAATATTTATGAAGTTAATAGGTTTCAAAACGTATTTAATAACTTAAGTAATTTAAATTACAGCAAAATAGGAAACCTTTCTAAACACAAGAAGCATATAGTTGCTTGAAGAGCCATTAACTTAATTTGTTTGAGAAATTGTAAGGGGGTTGAGCATTAATTTCTCCTTAGTTTAATTATCAAATCCACACAGCTTCGTGATATATTCTCTCTCCCTCTCGCTCCATATCTCCCTCTCGCTCCATGTCTCCCTCTTTCTCTGTGTCTTTTTCTCTTTATGTGTGCGAGTTGCGTATGTGTTCAAACGTTTGTGCGTATACCTATGTATGTATATACATATTTGCTATCTATCTATCTAGCTATCTATCAATATATATATATATATATATATATATGTATGTGTGTGTGTGTGTGTGTGCGTGTGTGTTATCTATATTGTATATTTATATATATGTATCCTTATATATATATATATATATATATATATATATATACATATAATCCAAGAGAGTTAGGGGTTGAGGATCCAACCCACTAAGGGATAATTTCTATCCAATATACTGCTGGGAGGGAACCCAAGTATTACACTAGTGTTATACCTAGCGCAATAAGTGGGTGCGGGTAAAAGGGAGTTATTTTACCCTAAATTTATATAGCAATAAGAAAATGGAGGGGAATATGAGATACTCATCAACTTGCAGACACTGTATTCCGTTGATTAATCTGTTTATTTTATAACCAAAATGACAAAAAACACAATATACAAACACTTATGACATACCATGTCATATCAACAATTAAGATTTCAAATTTAAAGGACATTTAGCTATTGGAGAAGGGACAAAATCTCACAGCTATTTCGGCCTAGCGTTGGCATGCCCCATTCTATCTCTGGGTGATGCCTCAGCATGGCCGCAGCTCTAAGCTGAAACTATATAAAAAAAAAATATTATTATCATTATTGTTATTCAGGTCACGGGCATATGGCGTAGTGGTTAAGAGCGCTGGCTACTAACCCCAAGATTCCGAGTTCGATTCCAGGCAGTGACCTGAATAATAATAATAATAACAACATCAACAACAACAACGAAAAGGTTTACCTCAGTTTTAACATCATCTCCTTCGAAGTAGTCACGTTGCGCAGCAATACACCCGTCACAGCGTTCCTGCCATATTTAGAATTCGGGTGTAAGTTGTTCTTCGAAAGCGAGTCGAGAACCTTCTGCGATTCGCTCAGGATATCGAAAACCGTGTTAAAACGGCAACATTTAAGCTGCATTTTCATCTTGGGGAAGAGATGAATATCAGCAGGTGCTAAATTTGGCGAATAGGGTGGGTTCAGAAGCGATACTATTTTGTATTTGGCGAGAAACTCACGAATGAAAAGGTTTCGGTGAAGAATCCAATCCTTCGGGCATCACATATGTCGTCGCTTTGGCCGAATGTCCTCACTCAAACGCTTCAAAATATCGTAGCAGAACTCTCGAATGACGGTCTGGTGTTGGGGGACGAATTCGCGAAGCACAATTTCACATTTCCTGGGGTGACGCACGTGGCAAGTCTTCCAGATTCCTCAGCGTCTTTCACAGGCGTCCTTTCACTTTTCAGGCGCCCGTGTCACTCGAATCGTTGTGTATGACCCTTTGCCACGCGGCCATAAGCTTGCCGAAGCATGCTCCACATCGCTATAGCAGACGTCCCACGTTTAACGCAAAATTTCACGTTGGGTCTTTGCTCCTGTCCATGACAAAATTGAAGGTTACAGCATACACGTGATCACAGAATCATAAATTTCACCGCGAGCGAAGGAAACACAGTGATATCACTTGGCACACTGCCTCATGGACCCTATGCTGCCATCTGTTGGCTCGTATATGGTTGTGTTTCTGTGCGTGTGTGTATGCGTGCGTGTGTGTGTGTGTTTGTGTTTGTGTGTGTGTTTGTGTGTGTGTGTGTGTGTGTCTGTCTGTGTAGATGCCATGCTATATGATGCAAAAATTAATCTCATTGGCCCGTGAATTATTAACATTAAACAAAGAATATATCTGATTGTTATATTAATCTGAAGTAATTCATTGTCAAAGAGAACGATGGATAATGTAGTCTTCAAAATCCTACATTATGATCCATAATGTAATTACCATTCCCATTAGCGGCTAATGTAGCTTGATTCCATTGTTTCAGTTACCAAGCTCAGCGGCCAATTTACGATAAATTGGAAAGGATTAAGGATTGGAAAGGATTAATAAATGACCTGTAGTTTGCTATTTAAATGGAACATTGTTTGGCGCCACATGTAAAGTTAGCTAATCCGATAATCCTATATCTTAATACTTACTCATGGTGTGATTTGACGTAGTAATATGCCAAAATGATTCAGAGAGTTGATAGTTCGGAATTATATTTTCCTATAAATGTAGAAATCTAGGGAATATTTGTAGATTCTTGTAGAGAATATACAGTTATAGATATGGAAGCATATTTAAAACAGTATATACTGTAACCTGATGGTTATATATTCGCCAACCAATCAAGATATCTCGCATCCCACCACACTAGGTAGAATGTTTGGCCCCCATCCCCACCATCATCACCAGCAGTTCACGGCCAATGTTGAAGTGTTTATAATAATAATAAATGCGCCCTTTTAAAGCCTAGCCAGGCTCATGGGCTCGGTTTCCCGGTTTCAATGGAGTATGTGTTCTCCAGGTGGACGGGACGCCAGTCCATCGCAGCGTTACTCATTTTTGCCAGCTGAGTGGACTGGAGCAACGTGAAATGAAGTGTTTTGCTCAAGAACACAACGCGTCGCTCGGTCCAGGAATCGAAACCACAATCTTTCGATCATGATGCTGATAACCTAACCACTAAGCCACGCGCCTCCACGTTGATGCGTTTAGGCCCTTGTAATTAAGCAGTTCGGCGAAAGAGACCGATAGAATTAAAGCTAAGCTCACAAAGAATAAGTCCTGGGGTCGATTTCTTCGACTAAAATCACCTTTAACTCGGTGATCCATTATGGCTGCAGTCAAACAGTCAAATGAGGGAAACAAGTAAAAGAATAAAAAAAGAAGAAAAGGATATATATGTGTGTGTTTGTGTGTGTTTGTGTGTGTGTGTGTGTGTGGGTGTGTGTGTGCGTGTGTATATATGCGTAAGTGGATATGTGTGTATTCTAGTAACGGTTTGACTTAGATCAAAAGACTTCTGTGTTATTATGAAAGATTTGGTTTCAAGGATAGCCATTATTATCAAGTACCTGGTTTTGTGGGCGCAGAGAACGAATCCATCTCATTCGGAATCAGGAGCCCTGTCCTCTTTATGCCCATGAAACTTAGTCATATGGAACGGAGTCAAAATGTTATTAAAATGTATATGTAACTTTTACAAAAGGTGTTGAATGCCGCTTTCGTTCGTCCACTCACTCATGTGTGTGTGGATACATACGTGTGTATCCGTGTGTGTGCGTGTTTGTGCGTTTGCACATGTGTGCATGTCTTTGTGAGTATGTGGGATTCGTTTGAAGAAGTATAAAAAATACGTGGCCTTTGAAATAACCATGTATAAAAATAGCATTAAATTTATCGTGGCAGTCTGAGCAGCGCATGAGATACCAAGAAACCTGTCGCAGAATCCTGCCCTTCATGGAAAGAACCTTGGAGATGCACAACAATGGAAGCCAGTTCTTCATGGGTGACCAGGTAAATAATTTCAATATATTCGTAATCTTATTGTAATTAAAACCACAACCATCGCTTGTGTACATAAGGCTAAAATTACGAAATTATTTATTCAATCGTTTGAAAATTTTATGCCCTCTAACCTTTATAGACTTGCTTTCTAAATGATTAATGAAATATGCTTTAATATTTCATTCGATAAAGGCGGCTAGCTGTCAGAAGCCTGTCGACTTTGCTTTTCATTCTTTCGGGGTCGATAAATTAAGTACCAGTTGCGTACTGAGGTCGATCTAGTCGACTGGCCTCCTCTCCAAAAATTTCGGGCCTTGTGCCTAGAGTAAAATAGAATATAGTCTCAGTTGATCTCGCTTGGGGATCCAGCCGAAAAGTCTGATGTCGTTTGCTTCTGATACGATCGTATAGAGAAGGTGCCTAGGGACTTTGTCACTCGCGACCATACCCCGAATAGTGGACGGAAGTTGGATGGATGGATAGTATCAGAAGCAACCAACATCTTACGATCATAATTTCAAGTTTACATATACAGTAACCTCTGACCTTATCATGGTTCACCTATCACGCACTCAGTACATCGCAGTTCGTCCGCTCAGTACATCAAGGATATTTCTGGCTAATATATGTAAATTTATATACTACACTTTATCGTGCAGTTACTGTTAATACTTCATTTAGAGAATTAACATTGCTTGTTTTCACCTTTTCAATATCAGTGAAGAATTTCACTGGAAAAGAAGATATAAGGTTTGCCAGGTTTTTGTCTCTCTCACCAAGGTCATCAGCTGTCGAACGCCGACGAAGGGAAATAACCCTGAAATCCGGATACGTTCGTGCTGCTGGTCGAGGTGAGAGGGATAACTCCCTTGGCAAACAGGACACAGTCGTGTGTCGATAAGCCAGCTGGAGGAGATGTCCTCCTGGGGCTAAAAGCAACAGTAACATCCACCCCTAGGGGTCAGCCACACTTAAGTGGCAATATACTACACTTTATCGTGCAGTTACTGTTAATACTTCATTTAGAGAATTAACATTGCTTGTTTTCACCTTTTCAATATCAGTGAAGAATTTCACTGGTAAAGAAGATATAAGGTTTGCCAGGTTTTTGTCTCTCTCACCAAGGTCATCAGCTGTCGAATGCCGACGAAGGGAAATAACCCTGAAATCCGGATACGTTCGTGCTCCTGGTCGAGGTGAGAGGGATAACTCCCTTGGCAAACAGGACACAGTCGTGTGTCGATAAGCCAGCTGGAGGAGATGTCCTCCTGGGGCTAAAAGCAACAGTAACATCCACCCCTAGGGGTCAGCCACACTTAAGTAGCAATATACTACACTTTATCGTGCAGTTACTGTTAATACTTCATTTAGAGAATTAACATTGCTTGTTTTCACCTTTTCAATATCAGTGAAGAATTTCACTGGAAAAGAAGATATAAGGTTTGCCAGGTTTTTGTCTCTCTCACCAAGGTCATCAGCTGTCGAACGCCGACGAAGGGAAATAACCCTGAAATCCGGATACGTTCGTGCTGCTGGTCGAGGTGAGAGGGATAACTCCCTTGGCAAACAGGACACAGTCGTGTGTCGATAAGCCAGCTGGAGGAGATGTCCTCCTGGGGCTAAAAGCAACAGTAACATCCACCCCTAGGGGTCAGCCACACTTAAGTGGCAATATACTACACTTTATCGTGCAGTTACTGTTAATACTTCATATAGAGAATTAACATTGCTTGTTTTCACCTTTTCAATATCAGTGAAAAATTTCACTGGAAAAGAAGATATAAGGTTTGCCGGGTTTTTGTCTCTCTCACCAAGGTCATCAGCTGTCGAACGCCGACGAAGGGAAATAACCCTGAAATCCGGATACGTTCGTGCTGCTGGTCGAGGTGAGAGGGATAACTCCCTTGGCAAACAGGACACAGTCGTGTGTCGATAAGCCAGCTGGAGGAGATGTCCTCCTGGGGCTAAAAGCAACAGTAACATCCACCCCTAGGGGTCAGCCACACTTAAGTGGCAATATACTACACTTTATCGTGCAGTTACTGTTAATACTTCATTTAGAGAATTAACATTGCTTGTTTTCACCTTTTCAATATCAGTGAAGAATTTCACTGGAAAAGAAGATATAAGGTTTGCCAGGTTTTTGTCTCTCTCACCAAGGTCATCAGCTGTCGAACGCCGACGAAGGGAAATAACCCTGAAATCCGGATACGTTCGTGCTGCTGGTCGAGGTGAGAGGGATAACTCCCTTGGCAAACAGGACACAGTCGTGTGTCGATAAGCCAGCTGGAGGAGATGTCCTCCTGGGGCTAAAAGCAACAGTAACATCCACCCCTAGGGGTCAGCCACACTTAAGTGGCAATATACTACACTATATCGTCGACTTTTCAGTGTATCCGGGTTTCTGCAGCTGATAGATATTTATATTTTTTTAGATTTTAATTATTTCAGCGGGAGGTTTTGGAACGTAATACACACGATTGTCGAGGGGTTACTATATCACATTTCTGTTTTTTAAGCGTAATCTAATATTTAAAATTTAATTTTTAAGCATATACTAACATTTAAACCAACCCAGTATTTAAGTTTGCATTAGTGTATTGACTAATATTTTACACCACATTAGTATAATAATAATACTCAAAGCTCGTTGCTAAACTGCAACAGCTATAAAATTATAAAACACTAATTAGTTAATAAAATTTAGAAATTATAACCCTTAGTGATGAAGTGAGTTAATATATTTTTGTTTGAAGGCGACAAGCTACGTTCTGAGTTCAAATTCTATCGAGGTTGACTTTACCTTTAATCCTTTCGGGGTCGATAAATTAACTACCATTTACATACTTGGGTTGATCTAAACGACTGCTCCGCCTCCCCAAAAATTTCGGGCCTTGTGCCTAGAGTAGAAAAAAAAATTTTGTTTGACTTGTTCTTTGGTGAATGAGAAGGCTTTAGATGCAAATAAAAATAATCCTTTCTAGTATAGGCACAAGGCCTGAAATTTAGAGGGGAGGGATAGTCAATTATTCAGCTGGTGGTTAATTTATCAACCGCGAAAGGATTGCAAGTAAAGTCAACCTCAGCAGAATTTGAACTCAGAACAAGAAGACAGAAGAAATACCGCTAAGCATTTCGTTCGGCGTGTTAACGATTTTGCCTTGAAAACGGAAATAAATATGAAAATATAAAACTGTTAGAAAAAGTTAGATGAGTCATGAGCCCAAGGAGTCATAAGGAGAGAACTTAGCCTTGTTTCCACGGGGTACAACTGACTAAGCTTACAACAGCCTCCTCTTGAACCGGAAAACGGCACGTCCTTGGATGAACTTTCCAGCTATTACTAACACTCACATACATCTGCGTGAATTGGAGCAACGTGAAATAAAACGTTTTGCTCAGTACAATGCACCAACCGGTCCAGTAATTGAAATCAAGATCATAAGATCCTGGGTAAAAAGCGTTAATCACATAAGCAAAGCGCATTCATGTCTTAGAAAAATATTTGTCTTTATTAACAGAAATTTCTTTGATGTATTAGGCAAGTCAAAGAACCACATGGAGTGATATTCACCATCTTAACTGACCAAAAATTTCTGTTTAGTTTGGTATATTATGTATGCGTCGTCCTTCAAAATACTGGAAAATATTAACTTTATGACCAAATATTGAGAAAGGTAAAGATAAAGCATACATTGATTCTGACATGTAGTTTATATCTGGCCTCCAGGTGAAGGCGTCCACCCTCTGGATTTTAGATAGTAAACGCACTTTATGAAATAGTCAGCTTCCGCAAAGTTCTATCTTGTCTGTAATACACACACACACACACACACACTCACGTATTCGTTCGTTCATACATACAAACATACCTATATACATACATGGATACGTACATAATCGTTCCGGCTAATGAGCTTATTCTTAGTAAATCATAAACCTTATCAAAAGTATCCCAACCATGACCAACTTGTCTTTAATCCTTACATCTTGCACTTCTTTATCTCGAAGGCAGTATTGTTTGATTTGAGGGAGTACTAAATAATTCTAGCTAGACAAGCCGCCGTGTAGTTTCTTTTTATCTCGTATTGCATAGTTGTCTGTAACGTATATTCTTACATTATATTTTGATTAGAATCTCAGCTAAGGAAACTAATAAGACGTACATAATCATGTAGTTATTTCGAATTCTGTGTTATGATCCTGAAAAAAATAAAACCTAGCAGAAATAAAATATTTTCCATAAAGAATGTTACCATAGAGTAATGAATTCGATGGTGTCGATTAATCTCCTCTCCTCTCAAATGCTGCCCTGTGCCTAAACCAAAAAAGCAATGCTGTATTAGACATTCCAAAGTAAAATGAAACGCTTTCTATTCATACATATGAGTGCTACAAGGCATCACTATCGGTGCAAAATATTTGAAAGCAATGGATATGACCGGTTAAATGAACATTTTGATGCTCAGCAGTAATTGAAATCAACGCAGCCAATCAACAGTGCAATCATCAATTAATACAGAAACATTTCCACATTAGATGAGGGGAAATAATTCATGTGTGATACCTCTGTACTGTCAGATGAGGTGTAGATATTAACAGTGTCGAACGTAGTTTAGTGTCGGTAAACTGATCTTAAATAAGCATTTTATAATCTTTCGAGAGAATCTGAAATAATCATCTTTTGGTACATTGGTTGTCGAAGTACTTAAAGGTATAAATATATGCATGTAAATACTGGACTGAGAAACATTTTGCATAGAAAAAGTCGGAGACTGTCCATTGGTTGGCTTATTCTACAAAGATACGTTGTCGTAGCTCTCTCTCCGACTTTGGCGGTTATCACACCAGATTTTACAAATTCCAAGAATTGGTCATCAGAAGATCAATGGATAAAAATAGTCTGTGTAATTTAATTTTGTTCCTTAGCGATAGGAGTTCAAATCGCACCTAGTGAATTCCTCTCTTCCATCAAATTAAGATGAATGGAATAAGTACCATTTGTAAATTAAATCCATTGTGTCTATGTTAGTTATCATATTTAAATGGGTGACACTTCAATAAATTATTTGAAATATATGTAAAGAAGCGGTATGGATGACATTTACAATGTGTAACAGCACTAACGAATGGAGAACATTACTAGCGGTAATATTTTCCTTAGAGAAAATTTCTCGAAGACAATGGTGTGTTACAAACATAAATGCTTCGCTAAGAACACTGGAAGGCCTGTGAATATAACACAAAAGACTCTCTGTTATTTTTCCTGCCAAAAAACAGAAAAAATTTCAGAGTCGCTTCACATTTGTAAACACATAATTTTATATAAATACTAACGCTTTTTTAATTGCATATATTAATTTATGTTTGAATCTACTTCATTTCCCAGATAACTATGGCTGATATGATGTGTTTCTGCGCTCTGGAGAATCCACTGATGGAAGATGACTCCCTTCTTCGTAGCTATCCGAAACTTCTAGCATTGAAGGAACGAGTAATTAGCCACCCGAAAATGTCGAGCTACCTTCAAAAGAGATCCCGCACCGATTTTTAAAGGACAAGAAAACAAAAATGAAAATTAATGTAACCAATTTTTTTCAAGCTAGGAAGTATATAACTGTTTCATTTCAAACTAAAGTGTATGAAAATATATGACAATGGAGTTTTTAACTCCACCTTCAGTTGAAAATATGGATAAGGTCTTCAAAACAGAAAGGTAATATTGCAATGCAACCAATCAATTAAGCTTTGTAAATTTTAAATGTTTGGTTTGTTCAATAAATAAATAAAAAATCTTAAAACGAAACTAACAAAATAAATGTTTTAAAAAAATCATTAGTTCGTTTTGTTTTGACAATACACAATGGAATTTTTTTATTAATTTAAGTGGGAAGTAAAATTGAAAGTTCGCATATTTGTATTTTTCCTATGTTCTTTATTTTTATTTTTCTGAAGGCTATGTTTTTAGTTGCGTAAATTTATTGAGTTAATCTCAACTGGAATCGAAAATGATCGGGGTTAATTCATTTTAGTGTAATACAAACAATTTATTTCTAAAAGATTTTAGTACGAAAATATTATTTTAGAATTCTTCTTCGAAGAATTCACAGTGGGCTGCTTTCTATTCAGGAGTGTATAAAGTTCATGTCATCAACACTGCTAAACTTTCGACTAAGAAACACTTCTATAACAATAAATCCAAATTCCTCTTTACACAGCATACACAATTGGAATGAATAGATTCCACTAAATAGTGTACGTTAGAGTGTTTGAAAATAGTACAAAAATTTAAAAGAAAAATTAAAAGAAATGCCAAAGTGCTTAACAGCATTCCGCCTGACTTTACGTTGTGAGTTCGAATTCCGCCGAGTTCAGCTTTACCCTTCACCCTCACGGGGTCACTAAACTGAGTAGAAGTCGACTTACACCCATACACGAAATTGTTGGCGCTGTGCCAACATTTGAAACTAAAATTATTGTTTTATATTTATTTATTTATGCACCCTTTTTAAGCCTATCCAGGCTCATGGGCCCGGTTTCCCATTTTCTATGGTGTATGTGTTTCTCCCCAGCTGGACGGGACGCCAGTCCATCGCAGCGTTGCGCAAGAAACAGGAAGAAATAGTGAGAGAAAGTGAGGGTGAAAGAGTACAACAGGGGTCGTCACCACCCCCTACCGGAGGCTCGTGGAGCTTTTAGGTATTTTCGCTCAATAAACACACACAACGTTCGGTCGGGGAATCGAAACCACGATCCTCCGACCGCGAGTCCGGTGCCCTAACCACTGAGCCATTGCGCCTCCACATTATTTTATATGTCTCACATTTAATTTTCTCTCTATTTGAATAGAAACCCCGATGCCATATTCAGAACTTAATCTTTTATTTAAGACATTTATCGTTATTACACTAGCGACAATTACTTATAAATACGTACAAATACTGACAACATCGTGCTCTAATAATCAACTAAACTTTCAAACTTATCTGGCATGCACATTTTGTTTAAATGTGCGCTTCTGTTATAATTATAGTCATCTCTTGAACGTTCTCAGGAACGTAAGCTTTAGTCATTTTTCAATGTTTTTTTCTTACCTATAGTGGATATTTTGGCTTCGTATTTGTAAGTATTTATTGCTATATATATATATATATATATATATATATATATATATATATATATATATATATATATATATATATATGCCATTTAATGTAAATGATATAAAGATTCAGTCATGAATAGTTTTATGCATTGCAGACGAAAAAGGATTTTACAACATGCTTTGCGTTTCGTAGCAACTTCAGGCTCCGAGCGGATGGCCTACTCAATTTACAAATCCCGATGCTAAAACAAAAGAGGATATCACGAGAATTAAAAAGAGAAGAGAGACGCAAAATTTGAAGGGTGAATAGAGTTATGTCTTCTTCGACCGTAAAGCCATAATAAAGCTAGTTGTAGAATGATTGAACAGAGAAGGTTCTGAATTCCGCGAGAGAGCTGCCCGATCAGAAAAGGGTTGCGTTCTTCAATTCGCCCTAAGAAATTTGGCCATACGTTTGTATTTGTTGAAGATTTCTTATCCGGAATTCAGTAGTGAGGTGGAATTCTTAGTTCTAAAAAGAACCCTCTCCGTTCCAATTTTGCATCTACCTTCTTCACCATTTTTCTCGGTATTTCTTTTGTACTAAAGTCTTGATTTATAAATTGAATAATCAGGTGACATAAGGTGTGTTATATAAAAAAAAAACTGCATGAACTTGTGTATCCAATGCATGTAACTATTAGTAACTCGTATTTTCTACTGTGTACATTAAATGATATTCATTTATCAGTTCATGAAGTACTTGTTGCATTGATCTTACCTTACACCGAAAAGTAAGTTATATATATATATATATATATATATATATATATATATATATATATATTTATATATATTTATATATATATTTATATATATATAAGTGTGTGTGTGTGTGTGTGTGTGTATATATATAGAGAGAGAGATAGATAGATATGTATATATAGATATACATGTATATAATAAGTGTATGAACACGTGTGCCTCAGACTCGAAAGGCTAAGAAATGGTTAGAGAGCATGTACGTGTATGTATGTGTGTGTGTGTGTGTGTGTGTGTGTGCGCGCGTGTGAGTGTGCGTGTGTATGTATACATGAATGCCTCATCACCGTGTCTTTGCGTATATATATGCATCTGCACAAGTACTCAGAACGCTTAAACATTGTAATTTAACCAAAAGTTCGAAGTGTATCGAGAACGAATGAAATATCAACGAAGGGAAAGAAAGAGAAACTGCTAATGTAATAAAAAAAGATGATATAGGAAGCTACATCAACCGCCACTAAAACCAATTATTTCATTGTTTTCTTGTCAGATTAAAAGCGTTCCGAGATGTCTCTGCGATTTAAGTTTGTTCTGTTTAGTATAATTTGGATATTCTACTTTTACAGAAAAAGAAAAAGTGGCTCCCATTTCATATCTTTAAAGATTCTTGTAATTATTATTAACAGTCCTATAAATTTGACTTAATCCTCTTAGATGTAATAGATTGATATCCCCTCTAGTTAAAAGTTGAAATATTTGACAATACCCTATTAATGATGACGTTCCTAATGGAAAAATTATCTATATTTTAATCTGAAGATTGTACATTTGAAAGAAAACCTAATATTATTATCGTATAAGGATGTAGGATCTTTGACGTCGAGCTTGTTATTCGAGTCGTGAATTTGATAATAATGAAGATAAGTATGCTGCTGGTGCTGCTGCTACTACTACTACTACTACTACTACTACTACTAGTACCTTGAAGTTTTTTTTTCCCAGTGCACAACTGGTGCTTACTTTATCGTCCTCGGAAGAATGAAAGGTGAGTTCAATCTTGGCAGCGTTTAATCTCAGAACGTAAAGGCGGACCAAATGTAGCTAGGCCTCTTGTCCGGAATGCTAACGATTCTGCTAGGTCACGGCCTTGATAATAATGATGATAATAATAATAATAATAATAATAATAATAATAATAATAATAATCCTTTGTACTGTAGACACAATGCCTGGAATTTTATGGGCATGGATATAATCGATCATATCGACCCCAGTACTTGATTGGTCATTAATTCATCGACCTCGAAAGGAAAAAAGCTAAGTCGACTTCGGCGGAATTTGAACTTAGAACGTAAAGACGGTCGAAACACCGTACACACACACACACACACACACACACACACACACACACACACACACACACACACACACACACACACACACACACACACACACACACACACACACACGTGGCTGCTTTTTTTTATCTTCCGTGAGCAAGCGAGGGACAAATTTTGTTGCAACTATTTACATTCTCAATTTCTCGCTCAAAATTCGTTGGCTGGAGCTCCAGGACATACAAGTCATATTAACAAGCTCGTCAATTGTTCGGTGATGATCATGTCATCACTTCATGAATTTTCAAAATGTTTTCATTCGTTCGGGAGGTCGACGGTCGCCCTGAACGAGGTTGATATTTAAGCAACAAGTGACAATTCCTTAAACGTGAATGCCACTCGTAAACTTTTGTTTTGCTCATGGCAGCGTCCTGTTTCTGTCACCATTTTCACCAGCAGAGAACAGAATTTCAGGGAAGCACGCTGTTCTTTCGTTTCAGCCATCACAAAAGTCAACGAACCGGCGAGAAGCACTGCAAAACAAAGCTCACCATGTGACAGTACTACACCACCTAATGACGCCGGTCAGCTGACTGATGCCTGAGGATTGCATTATGTGGATTCTAGCGGCAGAAGCCTCAACTACAATAAGCTTGCCCGACAGAAAACGTTTCCTGTTACTTTTGGATACGCCCCCATGTACATGTGTGTGTGTGCCTCTGTGTGTGTGTGTGTGTGTGTGTGTGTGTGTGTGTGTGTGTACACCCTCATATGCATATACATGAATCCAAGTAAAAGTGTTACAGGTAAAAAAAAGTCACCGGACAAATGTCATAGGAAAAAATGTCACAGGGGTTTTGTCCGGCGGGATGTCTGAGGATGTTTTTGCTTGTGACTCTGTTCTTGTGACTTTATTACCGGCTACCATATAGAAATGCATACATAAACACACACACACACACACACACACACACACACACACACACACACACACACACACACACACACAGACACTCAAAAACGTATATATACATATTGGCTTGTTTACCTTAACATAGGTTAGCAGTTTCCCATGGGGAATTATAGAATGATTATCTAGTTTAGAATATAATTGTTGAGGACCGGGGTTAATTCATTGGCCGAAAACCCTCCAACCGGTGATCTAGTATGGCTGCAGTCCAATGACAGAAAGAAGTAGTACAAGATAAAAGCTAACCCATTTAATATTATTAATATTATTTTGAGCTGCCTACCACCACTATTTTACTCCTATCCTTTAAAATATGCTTTTGGCCTTCGGACTTCAACGTGTATCAGCCCTCTTAGATGTGCATGACTTCGTAGTTAGGGTACTGGAGTCACGATCGTAAGGTCGGGAGTTCAATGCATGGCGGGGCGTCATGTCCTTGTATAAAACACTTTATTTCACCTTGATCCAGTTCATTCCGCTGGCAAGAATGAGTGCTACCTGTATTTCAAAGGGCCAGCCGTGTCACATCGTATATCGCGCTGGACCTCCCTGAGAATTATTTGAAGGGTATGCGTGTCTGTGAAGTGCTCAGTCGATCAACACATTAATTTCATGGGGAAGCTGATCCGCTCATCGGATCTACTGGAAGCCTCGTCGTCGTAACCTGCAGATAATCAGTTATATTAATCCTCCCTACCTCCCAGAGCTATCCTCAATTCTTTCTATGTCAATGAACAAACATACTCTTTGTTCGGCCTACAAACCAAATATACGAAAGAGCATGTGGTTGCGTTGGTATATCTGTCTGTGGAAGAAATAATAGGAGAGGGAATGTCGCTGTACACAGTGAGTGCGTGTATCTGTGTGTGTTGTTGAGTGTGTGTATGTGTGTGCGTGCGCGTGTGTTTGTGTCTGTGTGTGTGTGTGTGTGTGTGTGTGTGTGTGTGTGTGTGTGTGTGTGTGTGTGTGTCTGGCTGACTGGTTTTCTCTAAAGCAGATTTGGCGAAGCTAACTGAAACATTTTAGTGCCAAATCTCCAGAAATGAGAATTGCTTTACCAAATCTCTTTGAATGAAAACTAAGAAATATAAGTAGATAATGAAAGAGTCTCCGTCATGGTTGGCTGAATTTAGTAAAAATATATTTAAAAAGTTAATCGGTTGGCTATAGCCTAAAAAGTAGATACAATTCATACACCTCATGTATAGGGAGTGCCTGGATGTCTGAAAAGGTTTCTTCACAACCACGGGGTCTTGCGTTCAGTCCCGCTGCACAACAACTTGAACAGATATATACTACTGTAGCCCCTTGGTTGAAAGAAAAAACCTTGTGAATGGATTTGATTTAAGAATCTGAAAGAAGGCTATCGCATATATATAAATATATGTGTGTGTGTGTGTGTGTGTGTGTGTGTGTGTGTGTGTGTGTGTGTGTTTGTGTGCGTGTGTGTGTGAGTGTGTGTGTGTCTTTGTGTGTATATATATATATATATATATATATATATATATATATATATATATACTTCATTTAAAATACAGAGATGCCTATAATAGGACATCTAACCCGCTAGAAAGAGCAGCAAAAGACTACATACCACAAAAATAGGGATAATTTCGAAAGGGAATGAAAAATAAAAACGTTCACCAGTCTATATTCTGTA
This sequence comes from Octopus bimaculoides, assembly GCF_046866305.1. Taxonomy (NCBI): domain Eukaryota; kingdom Metazoa; phylum Mollusca; class Cephalopoda; order Octopoda; family Octopodidae; genus Octopus; species Octopus bimaculoides. Next base: position 18,850,405 of record NC_142932.1, on the reverse strand, counting down.
CCATGGTTTCAAGTCAATTTTAGTAAGATAAAAAGGAAAATCGGCATCTTTGTATTTGCTGCCGATTAGGTAAACCGCAAATACACGGTAAATTTGGAAAAATTAGACATATGAACACGAACCACGCTCCCTATTGACTCGTGTTTCATATGTTGTCTGGTCATTCTGCCGATGATAGTCCGACCATTGTAAGATATATAATTTTTATCTTACTAAAATTGACTTGAAACCATGGCACAGAATATAGATTGGTAAATGTTTTTATTTTTCATTCCCTTTCGAAATTATCCCTATTTTTGTGGTATGTAGTCTTTTGCTGCTCTTTCTAGCGGGTTAGATGTCCTATTATAGGCATCTCTGTATTTTAAATGAATAATACATAGTCTCTTGACTGTTTAAAACTCTCGCTAGACCACTGGTGGTAAATAAAATTTCTAAAAAAATTTTTTTGCTACCCTATAATTTATTAATATATATATATATATATATATATATATATATATATATATATATATATATGTATAAAGAATAAAAAGTTTAGGAAGGTATAACAATGCAATATAGAACAAAATATGGACTGTATACCTGTTGTAACTTGGTAAACTGTAGTTGATGATATTTCGGAATTAGAATTCCTTCTTCAGATCTTAATTTGCTGGAGTCTCGTCCATTTTTTGTTCTATATTGCATTGTTATACCTTCCTAAACTTTTTATTCTTTTACAAACAATACACAATGCTTCAAGCGAACTACAATACTCTCCTATATATATATATATATGTTTGTGTGTCTGCATTGGTCCGCCATCATCGCTCGACAATCGATGTTGGTGTGTTTATGTCCCCCTAACTTAGCGGTTCGGCAAATTAGTGATAAAATAATTACTAAGCTTACAAAGTCCTACATTCGGTTTGTTCAACTAAAGGCAATGCTCCAGCAAGGTCGCAGACATATGACTCAAACACTTAAAAGAATATACTCGAGGCTAGTCGCACCTCTTTTTACCAGAAATTTCAATAAAAATGAGTCCCTGAAGCTTGGCAATATTTAGTCGCTGAGTTACCGGTGCTTTGTCAGTACTGTGCTTAAAGAGTAGGTGTGAGGTTTTGTACTAAGTTCACATATTTCATTCATCTTCATAGTTCCAAGTAACTGTATAAACATCACAAACAACTTTTGCTCTATATGAAAAATATGTAAAATATTAAGACAATTTACGAAAAGTAACTATAATAAAATTCTAATTGATTGATATAAATTGTTTTATTCAAGAATCAACA